>NC_089038.1:15912500-16042500 GCF_034140825.1 Oryza sativa Japonica Group | reverse complement strand
GTGTGGATGAGAGAATTTCCATAATTGCATGCACATTTCAAAAATGGAAACATTAAATGTCCGTGTAATTGGAAATAATACATCTAAAATAAGGAAACTTAGTTCATTGCACGTACATTTCAAAAATGGAAACATTCCATAATTGCGTGTACATTTCAAAAATGGAAACATTAAATTCCCATAAAATTGGAAACAATATCTTGTAAGTACGGAAACTTACGTGATTGAACGGTGAGGTTTGAATAAATGGTAATATAATGGTGAAAAATGGAAACTAAGTATATGGATAAATTGACTTTTTTTTTTCTGCGAACTAGGTATGTGTAATACTAAATACTAATCCTTCGTGTTTGGAAAGTAAGTATATGGAAACTAAGTAAATGGAAAGTTACGTGCAATATACTGATCCTTCGTTTTTGGAAACTAAGTATATGGATAATAAGTAAATGGAAAATTACGTGATTGCTCGGTGTGGTTTGAATCCATAAGTGTGTGTACATTTCAAAAATGAAAACATTAAATACCCATGAAATTGGAAATAATATCTTGTAAGTATGGAAACTTGCGTGATTGCATGCATGGTGAGGTTTGAATAAATGGTTATATAATGGTGACAAATGGAAACAAAGTATATGGAGAAATTGACTTTTTTTTATGCAAACTAGGTATGTGTAATACTAAATACTGGTCCTTCGTATTTGGAAACATGGAAGCTAATTATTTGGAAACATGGATACTATATATCGCAGCTCATTTATATGGTAATGTAGCTGTACCCAATTATTACATTAAAGCTCTGTTAATTTAGCTATTTGATTCACAAAATATGCACAGCGGATCACTTTCCGAGGTTAAGCTACACATATTGAACATATACTAAAAAAATTGGGTATGAAAAGGATCGGAAAAAATCCCTTTACCCCAATATACCTTTTTTGTGAGTATTAAAGGAAGGAAGCCTGAGACATGAATAAATATGTCATATATTATGTATTAAGTTAGTGATATAAACTTAGGTATAGATGTAGATAATGCCTAATTGATCGATTTAATATATGATGGACACTTGACAAATATATTATTTATTGTCAGTATATATATACAGGATAAAAATTCCATCCATACAAACAATATACTCCAGATTTGGCTAGAAAGAAAGTAGTATGTGATAAATACGTGTATGTGATCTAAAGTTAGTTGTACTATGTTATATTTTGATATGCTCCAAGAACCTAAACTTCTGTATACTTATATGTTCCCGTGCCAGGTAATAGTGGCAAATTAAATGATCAAATCATATGGAGTACATAATAAATAAATTAATGTGATGTATTGTGACAATTATAGTTTGTATAATTACTAGATAACATGCACGAAAATCGGGCACAAGACTTGTACTAATTTGATTGGAAATATATATCTTCATATCAAAATGGTTTTTTGAAGCTACTAGGTGCCGTGTGGCAATTATTACAATATTTGATACTCTAAAAGAAAAGACCAAACTGGATTATTAATTGACAGATGGCTTGCAATCCTTGCACGCTTTCAGGGGCGCCGGATTCACCTGATCTTCAGATTGATCCCCATGAGCCTGAACGAGCAACTTGGGAGGATCCACTCTAATCTTGACATCAGTGAGTTTATCTGCGTCTGTCTCCTGTGATCAGCAAACAAGGGAAATGATTATATTGGAGGTCGGAAAAAAAAGAGGTACGGATCATGATGCATGAATAAAATTGGAAAAAAGAAACCCAAGAATCGTTTTGATCCGATTCATCATCTATTATTTTCTGCGCATTTTGGAGGTATTCATTCTCATCTTGCAAGCCATAGTGATTGACAAAAGCCACCCAAGCATTTTCAAACTCCTGTGCTGTGCATCCTTTATCAAGGACAGAGGGCATCCAATACTTTGCAAAATCCTGTGATGTGTGTGCTTGACCAACCTTGTCGACGTTTGATCTTACAATTCTAGTATTTGCATAGTATGGGCATCGTCGGTGCTAGGATATACGCGAGACTGAGGTAAAAGAGATGGAGACGAGGATTTTTATACAGATTCGGGCCCCTGAACTGTCAGGTAATAACCCTACATCCTGTTGGCCGGAGCCGGAGTTACTTTTATTCACCATAATCACACCAGTACAATATGTGAGGTAGCCTATCTAACTGTTGTCGACATGGCGGTCTGAAGATTTGTCTCGTAGTCGACAACAGGGTAACCTTGCTCCTCGAGCTCGCGCCCGACGAAATCAGAGACAGTGTTAGATCCCTACGGCCGGCCTCTGAAGGTACTGGATAGGGTTGATCCAGGCGTATCTCTGATGTCGATATCCGGCGGCTTGTCTTGGCGTATGTTGGCTTGTATGCTGTGGCTTCTGTTGTTCCGTATATTGTTGTAGGTGTGTTGATTGTGGTGGTCGTCGATTGTGTTGTCCGTGTCCCCTCTCCTCCTAGGGGGCCATATATTTATACCCATAGGTGTCCCCTTGTCCAAGTAGAACTAGAGAAACCAATATGGATACAATCCGAGTAGTCCTTGTCGTTTCCATGTAGAACTCTGGTTGTCTTTCTTTATCCGGAACTCCTCCTATATCCGCAGGTTGTTTCCGTATAGGACATGGTATGTGGTGGGTCCTGCCGAGATGTAGTCGACTACTATTAGGTATGTGGTATCCATAACCCTGACAATAGCCCCCGACTTCAATGCAAATGAACAAATTCATATTCTCGACCGCTCACTATAGAGTAACTGTTATCGAGCTCAAGTGACCGTTCTCGGTGAGTTCAGAGATAATGTTAGACTTCCTTTGTCAGCCTCGTGCGGGCACCTAAAGGGTTTGTTTGAGTCAATCTCCGACGTCAACCAAGAAAGTACATAGCGTACGACTAAGTCTCCCATCTTGCTGTAATCGAGAATTTGGATTAAAGTCAAGAAATTTTATCTCGGCGGGTACACCATCTCTTCATTCCGTATTCCTTGTCGAGATCCAGCAACCGTTCTCGAGCGATCGAGAAGGCGTAGAGTCTGCGACGGAACCTTGTCAACATTGGTCGTACTCGCCTTAGTCGATCTTGGTGTAGAACCATAGAGACATGGAGCCTTCGTCAATGTCGAATAGGATTTTCCTGAAATCAATACTCAGAAAAGAATATTAGATAGAAATAGCCCCCGAGCGAATGCCCAAAGGGTGACATGTTATAATATATATGGTAAATTGAAAATGAATTAAATTTATCAACCAATGTTTTGTGTATGAGCGTCTTCCCTCTTACCGACTTCGATCAGTCAGTTTGTAGAGTTATATACTCTCCCTAGCCCCCAGCCTTGTCGTCGGAGAATCGTTCTCGGAGGAGAAGGCTCTTGGACCTTTGACCTGCCTTGGTTGAACAAGCACTGATCCTAGCCCCCAGCCATGAAGTTGGAAAACTCAATTTCCGATTACACGACTTGGTTAATACGCACGGCGAGAACTCTTACACGACTAGATCTTACATGGTCTTTTGTCTCTACAGGATCCGACAAGGCCTTATCGGCTCTGGGCGTCCCCAGCCGAAGTTCCCTTAAGTTCCTCGGAGGCCTTGTCAAGACGGCGTAAAGGGACAGTAGGATAGGTTTCAACGCTAGGTGTCGTCATGGTAAGGGATCTCTGGGTAAAACATTTGGCGATAGTGTGTACCTGATATCAACTTTGTTGAAGTAGAGGTAGTAGGAGAATTGCTACACCGCTGGTCGAGGACCAGGTAGTAGTCGTAACTCGACCACTAGAAGTGGAAATAGTGGGAGAATCGCTACACCGCTGGTCGAGAACCAGGAAGTAGTCATAACTCGACCACTAGAAGTGGAAGTAGTGGGAGAAACGCTACATCGCTGGTCGAGGACCAGGAAGTAGTTGTAACTCGACCACTTAAAGTGGAAGTAGTGGGAGAAACGCTACATCGCTGGTCGAGGACCAGGAAGTAGTTGTAACTCGACCACTTAAAGTGGAAGTAGTGGGAGAAACGCTACATCGCTGGTCGAGGACCATGCAGTAGTCGTAACTCGACCACTTAAAGTGGAAGTAGGGGGAGAAACGCTACATCGCTGGTCGAGGACCAGGCAGTAGTCGTAACTCGACCACTTAAAGTGAAAGTAGTGGAAGAGACGCTACATCGCTGGTCGAGGACCAGGCAGTAGTCGTAACTCGACCACTTAAAGTGGAAGTAGTGGGAGAAATGCTACATCGCTGGTCGAGGAGCAGGCAGTAGTTGTAACTTGAACACTTAAAGTGAGGCGAGAGAGATCACTACGTTTTACTGGTTCGAGAACCAGGAGTAGGAGTCTTTTAATCACCTATAGGGGCGCTAAAGTTGGTTTATTACATGTGCATATCATGTGGCCAGCATGACTCACATACCCAACTTACAGCATATCCGGATGTCCGTTCGCAATCATGTCGGGTGATCAAGCCGACGGCGTTCGCGAGGAATTATCCGTTAACAACCTTTTCTCGAGTAGTCCAGCGATGGCCGGTGCTATGAGATAGGTCGTCGGTCTTCGTTGGCAGGTTGGGTGCGATAACTTCGCATTTGTCGAGAATGTTCTCGATAATGGAGTGTACTCGACCATAACCTAATCGAGTGCTCAGTTGTTCCTGAAAAATATTTTCTAGAAGGCAAGATATATAGCAGATAATATCGAGTATGTACTCAAAAAACTGCATGGATCTTCTAGTATTATCAGGATATAATGAGTAGATTAAATATCAGGCATTATGTAAACCGTAAACAAACATGATTCATACAGAAGAGAACAAAGTGAGGCCCCAGCGTTAGACCGTAGTCAGTTTAACGTCGGAAACACTCACGCGATAGATATTGTATAAAAAACATGCTCTAGGTAAACATAGTAAATTGTAGATCTGACAATGCTGTATGATCTGAATAGGTACGATAAATTCATATAGAATATTGCGTACCTTTGTAGATATATGCCGGATATATCTACGAAATTAGTAGATCAATTAAATTAATTAATCTACTAATTACCTTGTTTGTCATGCCGTGCGTCCTTAGTAGAGATTCCATGCATGCGGTAGATTAGGACGTGGATTAATATATCACCAGGATCATGCTGACTGTGTACGGGTTGGACACGGTGCCGAGTTCGGCCTGGATTGGCCGCACCAGCCGATGTCGCGGGCGGAGGGCCTGATCAGTAGCTCAAACCGATCCCACATGCCGTCATCATTGGGTTGACTCTCCACGGCGACGATTTCCTGAAGCTTGGTCGATCTTATGAGATCGAATTGTTGATGATGATGATTTCGATCTCATCGAGGGACATACTCCGGTCGGGTTAGATCTCCTATAGCCGAAGTTGTCGAGTAGTATGTTGTCGGAGAATCCATCTCTTGAACCCATCTCGTCGAAATCCTGAAGCACCAAAATCCCCCTACCTGGCGCGCCACTGTCGACGTTTGATGTCGCAATTCTGGTATTTGCATAGTATGGGGATCGTCGGTGCTAGGATATACGCGAGACTGAGGTAAAAGAGATGGAGACGAGGATTTTTATACAGGTTCGGGCCCCTGAACTGTCAGGTAATAACCCTACATCCTGTTGGCCGGAGCCGGAGTTGCTTTTATTCACCATAATCACACCAGTACTATATGTGGGTAGCCTATCTAACTGTTGTCGACATGGCGGTTTGAAGGTCTGACTCGTAGTCGACAACAGGGTAACCTTGCTCCTCGAGCTCGCGCCCGACGAAATCAGAGACAGTGCTAGATCCCTACGGACGGCCTCTGAAGGTACCGGATAGAGTTGATCCAGGCGTATCTCTGATGTCGATATCCGGCGGCTTGTCTTGGCGTATGTTGGCTTGTATGCTGTGGCTTCTGTTGTTCCGTATATTGTGGTAGGTGTGTTGATTGTGGTGGTCGTCGATTGTGTTGTCCGTGTCCCCTCTCCTCCTAGGGGGTCTTGTATTTATACTCATAGGTGTCTCCTTGTCCAAGTAGAATTAGGGTAACCAATATGGATACAATCTAAGTAGTTCTTGTCGTTTCCATGTAGAACTCGGGTTGTCTTTCCTTATCCGGAACTCCTCCTATATCCGCAGGTTGTTTTCGTATAGGACATGGTATGTGGTGGGTCCTGCCGAGATGTAGTCGACTACTATTAGGTATGTGGTATCCATAACCCTGACAATTATTAATTGACAGATGGCTTGCAATCCTTGCACGCTTTCAGGGGCGCCGGATTCACCTGATCTTCAGATTGATCCCCATGAGCCTGAACGAGCAACTTGGGAGGATCCACTCTAATCTTGACATCAGTGAGTTTATCTGCGTCTGTCTCCTGTGATCAGCAAACAAGGGAAATGATTATATTGGAGGTCGGAAAAAAAAAAGAGGTACGGATCATGATGCATGAATAAAATTGGAAAAAAAAAAAACCCAAGAATCGTTTTGATCCGATTCATCATCTATTATTTTCTGCGCATTTTGGAGGTATTCATTCTCATCTTGCAAGCCATAGTGATTGACAAAAGCCACCCAAGCATTTTCAAACTCCTGTGCTGTGCATCCTTTATCAAGGACAGAGGGCATCCAATACTTTGCAAAATCCTGTGATGTGTGTGCTTGACCAACCTTGAGTTCATCTGATCGCATGTACGCAGAGTGCACATTTGCTTGGACTGAACTGAAAGTGTGCCAACGACAACGTTCGTCGCTATACTTCCACAATCCCTGCTTGATCTCCTGGCTTCGAGCTGCAGTGTTCATCTTGTCCATATGATCTGTCTGCATGAACATAAATAGAGGAATATATTGAGTAGTACCCCAGTAGCGTTGAACACATATCAGAAAAACATGGATAGATGGAGCACATACCTGAACGTCGTCGCCGATAAGATTCAACAGTAGGAACTGAAAAGCCGAAATTCTTGTTGGTGACAAAAACCAGAGGATAGAACGTATGAGAAGAACAAAGTCATCCGGCCCTGATATTTATTGTCACCTGTAGTGGCGGCCTTGAGTTGGTAGGGCGGCAAAAATTGAAAGGAATCACCATGTATAAAGATTGTATTTATGGATATAGATACAGCTATGAAAGTGGTACCTTTCAGAATATCATTTCTTACCATTTATATGAATATCTCCATTAAGACCTGGATACTGATTGCATAAATCAGTATACAGCTGGTGATTTTGTTTCGTAAATCACATATACATCTGATGGACAATAAAAGAGAATGAAATCCATTTCGATCTATTTCATGCCAATTTATTATTCTACTCCAATAACAAAATTCGAATGTTGCACATATACCTGACGTATCAGTATGATACCATGGGATGAATACCTACTGTCTCAGCCATACTATTTGTTACCTTGTTCCTTTGTTAGCTTGGGGTTATAACATGATTAGATGTTGGGTTAGGGATTGCTTAGCCATGCTTAGCTCAACTAGCACATAATAGGGGAACTACATTAATGCATAGATTTCAGATTCTAGATTGGTGTTGGACTATAACCACCGCTCTGGTGTTGGTTAACTAAAATATACTAAATGGTGCGCTGTGGGTGCATGGTTTTGATGGTCGCACCCATGGAAATTAAGGACCGGTTCGTGGGATGTCCTGGAAAAACTTACCATACTTACCACAAACCAGCATGGGCAACGGCTGGGCTTGTAGTGTAGCTTTCCTCTAGCTGACGCATCCAGGCAAGGGTGAGCGTGATGGAGTTCGGATGGGCCCTGCGATAGCCTGTGCGGCTTTCCGATTCACCTAGGCACGAGAGGGGACTGCCCGATGCCTTGCGAGGAGTGGGGGTGAAACCTGAGGTGTGGTGTGTTTGGTTAGAGGAGGTTATGCGAAGGGTCCTGTCACGGCCTCTTTCCGGTATGTTGTGGTGGCATGCCGGCGCACGGAAACATGTCGTGGGGCTGTGTCTTTTGGGTACAGTTGTCCATCTCTGATCAGAGTAAAACTATTCGAATAGCCGTGCCCGTGGTTATGGGCGGTCAACCAGATTCACCGTGATTAGTCTCACCCTAGCTTAGTCTAATGGAATTGATTAGTTCAGGTGGTTGGTTGGGCCTGTTGCAATGCGGTGTAGCGTTGGACAATGGATGGTTAATATTGATTAATTATTACAACTGTTTTACTATTTTCAACTACTGTTTATAAATGCTAGCTTTATGCAAATGATCCCCTTTAGCCTTCCTTTGGTTATATATTGCATCATACCCTCCGTTCCGGTATGACTTGTTGAGTACAGTGGGTAGTACTCAGTCTTGCTCTATCTCCCAACCCTCAGAGTTCGAGTATGCGTTAGTGGTGGTTTCTCAGAGGAGTAGGCTTCGTCCGTGCCGTCGAGGATGCCTATGGAGTGGTGTTCCCGCTGCAATCCAAGTCAAGGCTTAGCTCCAGTTATCTTTAATTTTCCGCTTTATTTATGTAAGATTTTTATTATGTTTGTAAGACGTGGATCTGTATGTCAACTTTGTTGTTTGTGTACCTTGGCCGGTCCTGGACAGGGGTTATAATGCACATTCTGCTTGGAATTCTATTCGAGAATTTCTGGGCGTGACAAGTTGGTATCAGAGCCGACCTTGGCCGTAGGACAAGCCAAATAGAAACCCTAAGAGCCCCCTGAAGCCTTTTCATTTGCATATGTTCTTTGCAAATTGTATTTGTTTCGGGAAAAATTTGGGTTTGTTCCTTGGGTCCATGGGAAAAATCTTGATCGCTCCTTCAATTGAAATTTGTTCAAATGAGGTCAGTCTAGGGTTTTAGTAAAATTATTTGAGAATTATTTGACAGTCAGTCGGGATTTAATGGGAGGTATGCATTAGGTCTTCACTAAGGAACATGGGTTGCAAGTTATTTATGCTCTTATTATCATTGTTATTATTATTACGTATCTAATTCCTCATTATCTTATTGTAATGTATGTCAGTCTTATTTATTCGCTCTCATGCAAAAATGATCTATGCACAAAATTCTGCTCTTATTCGCTTACTTTATTTCAGTCCTTTACTGTTTATTTTATAATTGGATTTGATCATACATTGATTCTCCATCCTTTGTCTTCTATAGATGGCCGACTGTCCCCTAAAGCACCAAGGTCAGACTATGGGAGACTTCGTTGCAGAGTTGTCCCGCATGGCGTTTGTGATTGGTTTTCCAAGGGAGCTGCAGTACACCAGCATCCACCCTCTTAGTGGCGAGTTCCCACGTCAGGTCCGCTTGGAGATTCACGGCATACACTCCTACCTGCACAACATGGAGGTGACAGCTTGTGGGGGCACATTTGAGCATGCTTGTGAGGAGGCCTCCCTCAAGATGATGGCCCATTTGAGGGAGCGGCATGACGGCACCCTGAACACCACCGCCTACCGCTTCCACCCTCGCCGCGGTTCCAGCTCCAACACCAGCACCTTCAAGTCAGCTTGGGGAGAGAACGACGTCACCTTCGGCCACATGAGTGAGGTGATGGAGGGCTACGACAAGCTGCACGCCATGCTCCACAAGGCAACCAAGAGGCTCAACGACCAGAAGCTTGTGAGGATCGCTGAGTTGCAGGATGAGAACGGTCGCCTCAAGAAGGAGGTAGCCAGGCTGCACGGATGCTCACCGCCAGGAGGAGCCCGCATCCGCACCATGCCAAGGAAGTCGACCATAGCTCCAGTGCGCATTCAGCTTGCGCCCAGGAACCCGCCACCACCTCCACCTCCAGCACCTCCCGCAGCTCCGGCGCCAGCTCCAGCTCCTGCTCCCGTGCCAGCTCCAGCATCCGCCCTCTCCTTCGTGCCAGCTTCAGCCTACAGGGGTCCAGCAGGTGGCAGTGGAGGATGGCTGCCAGCTTCTCCCAGTGGTGGTCGTGTGATCATCAGCAGTTCCAGCTCTGAGGCAGGCAGCGGCGACACCTACCAGCTATATATGCTGATTTTCTTTCTACAGAAGTATATACTGGACTCTGTATGTACTGCTTTTTTCTATGGAGTGCTAATATGCTGAATTTTTCTATGGTCGGGTATATACTGAACTTTGTTACACAAAAGTATATACTGCATTTTCCATAGATATGCTAGATTTTTTCAATAGAGCGGCACATACTGTCTTTTCTAACAACGAAAGAGTAGTAACATACTTAAAAAAAAAGAATAGTATGTATCCCCCCCCAAAAAAAAAAAAGAAAAGAACAGTATATACTCCGACAAAAAAAATCAGTATACACTACAAATTTAGAAAAATGGTATATACTATAAATCTAGAACAAGTGGTCTCTCCTAATACTCTAGAAATAACGGTATATATATACTACTAGTTTCTGCCTCTCTGCTTTCCATCTCGTATTACATGTATTGATGCGTCAAATATTTTCTTATTGATGTTGATCTAATATTTTAATATTTTCGTGTAGAACGGTCGCCATTAATTTGGAGTGAGGAAATTCAAACAAAGTACTGTGTTGAACGCCTTGAAACAGAGGAATAGGAAGGTTTGCTTGTTCTGATCAACTAGTAATGCCGAGGGAGATCGAGGTGTGACACCGTCGCCGTCCGCCAGGGAATGTCATGGGAGAGTGCGGCGAGATGTCGCCCACCTGCGCAAGGGATGGGAACGCTGCCGATGAGATTTAGTCGTCGGCGTCGGCGCCGCCGCCTGGACACTAGGGTTTTTATTTTCTACTATTTCCTTTTGATATCGGGAATGATGGATTTGTGCGATCCGTTCGGTATGGACGAGTCCATTTATTCAGGATAATTAACAATTACGGAAATTATTTCTTTCCACAAAAACCGGAACGGGTTCGTGATGCTGCGCCTGTTAGCAGGTATGGGGATACTCATCATGCAGGTTGGGATCAACGGTGGATGAGAGTAGGAGTACGTACACCTGGGAGTATAGAAGCATTTTTTTTGAAACATATATATGCATAATATATATAAACTATTGTTGACGGTCATTAGCGATCAGTTTCGACTGTCAATATTACTGAGATAGAGGAGAACTAGTTATGCTTGCATTGCATATCCATGTTAGAACAATAATATTCCACTAGTATTTGGTTCACTAACCTTTTACAGAGAATAATCATAAAGTGGAAGAGAATCGACATCGAATCAGACGATAAATCAATCGGACGATGTCGAGAATCAGACTTGTATGAATTGGCCAAGAACTCAGAATTGACACGATGAATTAGGCCAAAATTCACAAGTTTGCAATGAGCAACAGAACAGGAGGCCACCTGCCGAGTTTGGGCCAGGTGGGCCCAGCCCATGGTTTGGCCGAACCTGCCATGGTGCCGATGGATGCAGGGTTTGATGGACGGCTGGGATTGATCCCCAATGTCGGTTGGAGGGTATTACCGACCATTCCAACCGTCATAATCGTCATTACCTGCCTATAAAATGAGCTCACTCTCTTCACTTCAACATACACCTCAAGCAAGAGCTCTCTCGTATTCTCTCAAGTTAGTTTAGTGTTCTTAAGCTAGTGGAATAGGAATAAAGTAGAAATCGGAGTCCGGAAGCCTTCGGAAGAGTTCGGGTATGGCTCTAGTAGCTCTTCTCTTCTCTTTTGTAAGTTTTTTACTTTTATTAGAATACTCTTATTTATACAATTATGGTATTTGTCAGGGTTGTGGATACCACATACCTAATAGTAGTTGACTAAATCTCGGCAGGACCCACCACATACCATGTCTTATATGGAAACTGACCTCGGATATGGAGGGAGTTCCGGATAAGGAAAGACAACTAGAGTTCTACATGTAAACGTCAAGGACTACTCGGATTGTATCCATATTGGTTTTCTTAGTTCTACTTGGACATGGGGACACCTATGGGTATAAATATAAGGCCCCCTAGGAGGAGAGGACACGGAACAATAGATCAAGACACAAGATCAACATACAAGCCAACATGCGCCAAGACAAGACGCCGGATATTGACTTCAAAGATAAGCATGGCTAGTCCCCTACGGTATCTACGGATACTGTCAGGAGAGACATAGCGCTGTCTTTGATCTCGCCGGATGCGGATTCGAGGAGGAAGGCTACCCTGTTGTCGACTACGAGTCAGCACTTCAGATCGCCAAGTCGACAACAGTTAGATAGGCTACCTCAAATATTATACTGGTGTGATTATGGTGCATAAGAGCAACGACCGGCTTCAGCCAACCGGAGTAGGGTTATTACCTGACAATTCAGGGGCCCGAACCTGTATAAAATCCTCGCCCCCATCTCTTTTACCTCAATCTCGCATATATCCTAGTACCAATGATCCCCATACTATGCAAATACCGTAGTCGTGACATCAAACGTCGACAGTATTGAAATACTTTCCGAGTATATGAATGCGAATTTTACATTATGTTCGTGTTATATTGAATATACTGCTAGCTTATCTGGGAGATGCGTTGGTACGGGTATAATGTTTGGTTATGCAATTACTCTATGTCATGAAGATGATATTAGAGTAGTATCTAGTAGTTTAGGCGTGGTGTCTAGATTACGGGATATTATTATTTACGGTTATATGCTGCGGATGAGAGGTGGGCCGATGATAGTGATAGCTCAGTACGGGTATTCCTCCGCGTGTATATATAGTCCTAAGTTAATTTCCCGGGGAGGGTACTACTCCGCATTTAGCCCCGGTTGTATGGTCATGACGGGCTGTCGTAAGGAACTCGGCAGTCAGGGGTGGCTTCTCGAAGTACCAGGAGGGCATCGGATAGGGGGTATTAGCTACTATATCAGATAACTAGGATGTATATATACTATGTATATTTGAAGTATAGGAATAGATTCTCTTTCTGTTTTCTTCCCACTTAGCTTAAATATTTTAGTATGAGAATGAGTAGCTCCTTGCTTGTGTGTCACTCTACCCTTTGGATTTTCTTAACCCCTGCATAGACTATGATTATTACAAGTAACATATAAATTATTAGTCAGGTTCTCTCTACTATGATTTTTCCATGGGATTAAATAAATACGATACCCTTGGAATACTCTCGGGTGAAATGCTACAATGATATATCTGTGTGCTTGCGGATAAACTCTGTAACCATAATATACCAAGAGTATTTTTGCGCCATTGCTAGGAATTATATTTCTAGTAATGTCGTTAAGAAATACCAACAACAATGCAGCAACATGGCCATGGAAATAAAAAAAAAAGAATCGATCTTTAGTCCCGGTTGGTGTTACCAACCGGGACTAAAGATGGCTCAACCGGCCACGTGGTTGAGCGATCTTTAGTCCCGGACTAAAGATCGATCTTTACTTCCGGTTTTTTCACCTCGGACTAAAGATAGCGATATTTAGTTCCGGATTGGTGATCCCAGTTGGAAAACCGGGACTACATGGGTTACAAACCGGGACTAAAGACGGTTTCTTCACCAGTGTAGTGGCCAGATTTATATCCATTATCTGAAAAAAACACACGTGCATTTTTCTCAACCGCAAAAACCCATGTAGTTTCCAGTTTCCTCGTACTCTCTCCCGGCAATAATTGGTGACTGCTTCCACTTTTAGCTATTTCCTGTTCACGGTTCCCCACATCTTTTGCTAGCATGCCCCTACCCATTCATATTGAAGCTCATAGAATAGCCCATTGCCAGAGATGAGGACCAGATGAGGAACCAACAATTACCATTTAAAACTCCATAAAATACAAAAAGGGAAGGGATAGTACGTACTTTGCTGAAGAGATGGCAGCTCCTTTGTTGTTATCAACAATCATTTTGGCTCTAGTGGTGGTAGCATCCTCTACTCATGGTACCATGGCCAATGGGGTATTCCAGGTGCGCCGCAAATTCCATATCGTGGACGGTGTGTACAAGGGGAGCGACATAGGTGCATTACAAACCCATGATGAGAACCGCCATCGTCGCCGTAACCTTATGGCTGCAGAGCTCCCACTTGGTGGCTTCAACATCCCATACGGCACTGGGTATGCTTCAATCATCTCTGCATTTGGTCATGTCTGTGTTTGCTTGGTTGGTTGGTTTGGTTATTAGGGTTAAAAAATGGATCTTGGCATAGGCTATACTACACGGATATAGGGATCGGGACACCCGCCGTGAAGTACTATGTGCAGTTGGACACCGGTAGTAAGGCATTTTGGGTTAATGGCATCTCCTGCAAGCAATGCCCTCACGAGAGCGACATATTGGTAGGTTTCCTTGTAGTGTTTCTTTAGTTTCAGTCCCTTAATTTGCTTGCAAAATTCTTTTGCAATTTAGGGTTTTTATTCATTATAGAAGTTGAAATTCTGGATTGTAATATGTTTTTGTTTTTGTCGTGGGTACGTGTATTTGCTTGTGTGCAGAGAAAGCTGACATTTTATGACCCTAGGAGCTCAGTAAGTTCAAAAGAGGTGAAATGTGACGATACAATATGCACTTCGCGACCACCATGCAACATGACCTTACGTTGTCCGTACATCACGGGGTACGCTGATGGTGGCTTAACAATGGGCATCCTTTTCACTGATCTTCTGCACTATCATCAACTGTATGGGAATGGGCAGACTCAGCCAACCAGCACCAGTGTCACATTTGGGTGAGTTATTAAAGAAAGAGCACTGCTACACGTACTATGTTTTTCTTACTAAATTTTTACTAACAATCATCTCAACTGTTTGATTTTGCTAAATGGAAGTTATAAAAAATCTAGATACACTCATAGCATGACATATCAATGTATTACAATTCGTATGTGAAATTTATTGATTTACAACTGAAGTGATCTATTGTAAAATGCCATTGATAAGCAATAGTTCAACAATATGTTTTCCATACGTGCAATACTCTTTCTTTTTTACCATCACATCATGGTTAACCTCAAATTCTGTCTCTAGTTTTTACAAAATGACCAAAATATCATTGAGAACACACATATACCCTTGACAGACTTCTTTTATTTTTTACAGTGACCAAAACACCTTTGATAACTCTGTTAAACCCTCGACAGACTTTCGCGAGTGCCTGTTGCAGTTTATGGTGAAATGAACTTTCCATTAGAGGACAACAAAGGCCCCTTAATGGTTAGTTCACAGCAATGGAGAAAAGGTAGAAAAATAACATGTATGATGGCATAACATATAACTCATATTTATAAAATCGAAACACAATAACCAAATCTACCAGAGAGTTGTGAATGGTACGAACACCAAAAACCAAAATGGAATAAAAATAATCCTCTAACCTTACAGAGTCCACGATGAAGTCTGGTGTGCACCGGTCTGACCGCTCTGATGCTGTCGGTCTGACCGGTGTAGAGTCGCCGGTCCAATAGCCTTGCTTCTCCCTTTGCCTGACACTGCTGGTCCAACCATCTAGAAGTCACCTGTGTGACCACTGTGCCGCCGCCGGTCAGACCTCAAGGATGCTACCAGTCTAACTACCGAAACAAAGTAAAATACAAATCAAAGAACTCTTTAGAAGTAAATCAACTTTATTGTTTCTAATTGTGCTCACAAAGTGTAACAATAACACTCATTTCTCAACTTTTGACTATACTCAAAATTTAGGCTAAACCCTTTTTTTTTTCAAAACTGTTATCTCACAGAATGGTACCAAGAGGCTCAACCCCTCTTTTATTTATACCTTGAAGTGGCTGCACAAAGCCACGAATTCAACTTGGATAAGTAGTTCTAATCTCATAGAAAACCTACCCGAACAAGTATACAACTTATCGCTTTACAAATCAAACTCCAATCTTTTCAAATTTGGATTCCTTCCAAATTTGAGTCATATTTGTTGATGGCATTTCATAGAGTCGAGTGGCTGCATGTTGATGGCATTTTATAGAGTCGAGCACTTGCATGCTGATGGCACTTACAATGTTCCTTTTCATACCAAAGGCATTCCATTGCACAAGTACACAGTAGGCAATCACTGCCGGTCTAACGGTTGCTATAGGCTAGCAGTGATTAACTATATATAATGCCGGTTCATGCTGGCTTGGATATTTTTTTCCCTACCAACCCATGTGTATGGGCTATGATAGACCTAGCATCTCTGTCGGTTCAGCAACTGGTAGTGATAGGTGAGGCCACCACTGCTGGATGACCTCATCTAGTTCAAAAACTGATAGTGATGCATTAGTTATGAATCGATGGTGATCGGAGTTTCCGTACTGGTATTGTTTTATTAAATCTGAAGCATTATTTTACTGCATCACATGGCAACAATTAAACCATACATATATTTTTTGTTCACTATTGTCTATAAGGTGGGTATGCTGTATTGATTGTCTTTTATTGTAGATATTCTTTTTGAGAAGCCATGCTATATAAGTTTGCCCACTTAGGACCTGCTTGAAATTGATTATTGACTGTATTTTTTTCATGGATTATCTGCTTTGATTATATGGATAGACAAAATATTTTCAGAAATATATTCAACAGATAGCTTAGAACAAGTGGTCCAATAAGTATACATGCAATAGAAGAATGTTCAATTTTAGAGGCGTTGAGCAAATCCATGGCTATAATCCAGCGAAGTAGCAGAAGAGACATGGCATAAGTTAATGCTCCTGTGGGGGGCTACCATTGGATGTTGCATCACACAACACACTAGTTCTTTTTCATATGAATGGTATTTTATTGCACTAGCACACATGAGCTAATCACTACCACCCATCACTACTGGTTGCCATGCATAGTGCCAACAATTATTGACTATTAATGCCATTTCATGCCAGCCGGGTTGGGCATTTACCAAATCTATGTGAATTCACTATGATAGCCTGAGCATCGCTGTCGGTTCGGCCACCGGTAGTGATAGCCGAGATCACTAGTGTCGGCTGGCCTCTGCTGGTTTAGAAATTAGCGTAGATGCCGGTGATGGGTTTTGTGTAAGTATTTTTATTTGCTTTTCATGTAAATCTCTGATGAACTCATCACATGACAATAACCGGTTATGGCGGTTATAGGTATATTTTGATATTTTCTATGCCTTGTTCTCCATAAGGTGGGCAGGCTGTATTAATTGTGTTTTATTATAGCTGTGCTATCTAAGAAGGTGTGCTATATATGTTGGCCCACTAAGGCCATGTTTGAAACAAATTATTACTAGTTTATTTTTGTGGATTACCTACTTGAGAAACAATCTTAACAAATGGCTTGGAAAGTAATCTAACCTATGCAGTAGAAGAATATTTTTTAGCAAACATATTTTTAGGGACGTGGAGAAAATCCGTGACAATAATTCGATGAAATGGCTCCCCTGTGCTTCTAGGTGTGGTTTACAACAATCTGGAAGTTTAAACAATTCAGCAGTAGCGATTGATGGAATTATTGGTTTTGGCAATTCTAATCAGACTGCGCTATCACAATTGGCTGCAGCAGGGAAGACAAAGAAAATATTTTCTCATTGCCTTGATTCCACAAATGGAGGTGGAATTTTCGCTATAGGAGAAGTGGTGGAGCCAAAAGTAAAAACAACACCTATAGTAAAGAATAAGTGAGTTAACCATGCACTTTATTATGTTTCTTTTATGGTCACAATTTAATTTGGCTCTACTTTAAATACATATATTTTTACCCTGGTTATAGCATCTTCCGGTATACTTGTTTAAGAAGCATTTATCAACCCCCCTAAAATAAGATGCATTTATCCACTTAAACATGAACTGTGTCAAGTGGTACATCTCTGGTACAAACGTTGTGAAAAAAATGTATGTGTTGTTGTTCTTGAGTGTTCTTATTAGGCACAATGTTTCAAAGTTTTGAATGCACATAGCTATGTGAAAATTTATGTTGGCTGTCTTCAACATGGACTGAAGGGTGCTCTTAGGCTGGAATCGCTAGAACCTTAAACTATAATTTTTAAAAAAGCTATTTATATACTTTAGTACATGATCTTGGCTCTCCACCAGTCCCTGTTGGATGTTAGGTTTATGACAAGTAGGGATATATGCATATAATATCAATTTGTATTGTAGTGCACGTATGCCTTCTTACATGTTGTAACCTTTTGAGAATACATGTCTTTCTGCGTGTAATCCAGACTCGTGGTTCCAACACAAAGACCATAACCAACCTTGTTTGGTTCTATTCTCGTTTCCACCAAACTAATGCTATTGTATCCATTTTGAATCTGTATAATAATCACTGGACCCAAAGCATGGATTTACAAATTTGAGGGAATATGCATAGTTTTTTATAGAAATACTTATCATGTTTATCTGCATCTTCTGAAAATTAAAAGCAACAAGGCATTTGGAACTTTTGAGCCCACTCACACACCACGCACACTAACTCACATCAATTCACGATTCTATCACATAGTGAGGTATATCACCTTGTGAACCTCAAGTCGATCAATGTTGCTGGCACAACACTTCAGCTTCCTGCCAATATTTTTGGAACGACCAAAACAAAGGGTACATTCATTGATAGCGGTTCAACCTTGGTGTACCTTCCAGAGATTATATATTCAGAACTAATACTTGCGGTATGGCAAAAGTACTGCTATTCTTTTCTAGTGGTAGAATTGTTTGCAATTACGTTTACATATAACTCTCAACCAATTGCAGGTATTTGCCAAGCATCCGGACATAACCATGGGTGCTATGTATAATTTTCAATGTTTTCATTTTCTTGGAAGGTATACTCTATAACACAAAATCTAGCTATAGTGCAGAGACATTACATTCACCAATGGACTAAATACCAGAAGATTCATAGGATTCATATTGAGTTCTAATTCAATCTTTTCAATGCCTCTGAATTCCGCTTTATCCATCAAATAACCCCAATTTGTTGGTACTCCGCTAACATTACCCTTGTTTTAATACCCAAGTACCCTATACATTTGTTGATTGTGAGGAAAACCAGTAATTCTCTAACAATTCCCATTGGGTCATAACCTAATAAAGAACGCTGCCTACTCAAACCGAAGCTTTGTTATGGACAATTTTAAGTCTTGAATAATACTCTAAATGGGTGAAGTTGCCCAAATTACCAAAACCTTAGAGTAAAAATAAAAATAAAAGAAACTTTTGCTTTTCTATATGAGTTTCAGACAAAATATAAGGTACGATGGAGAAGCAGTAGTGGAAATTGTTTTCATTATACTATTTACTCGGTAAAAGACACATAAACTGCTATTTCATCTGCTACAGCAGCAAAACATATGTCAAAAGTGCAGTAAGGGTTTATTTAGAGGATTTCCTATTTCTTTTCGGATTACTTAGACTGCTCCATAGTTCTGAGGGATGGGGTATATTATATGCAACTTAGTCTTCAGATGGTAGAATATAATTATTCCATTTTACTTTGTGATTATTCTAACTATGTTGTTGTTTTCTTGTGCAGTGTTGATGATAAATTTCCAAAGATAACTTTCCATTTTGAGAATGATCTTACCCTGGACGTGTATCCATATGATTACCTTCTTGAATATGAGGTAACATGACATTTCACCCCCATGCTCTACCAAAGTTGGTATAAAAATTTGTTCACAAATTGGTATTGCCTTGTCTTATTACTTCTGACAACTTAACACTTCAAACTTGTCACGGCCAGAAAATACCTTTTCCGAATGCTAGTGTATTAATCCCCGTCGTAGGAAAATCCGGGGACACCACAACAGACTTGATACAAAAGACACATCTTTATTAATTATCACGATGATATTTATATTATTACATAGGCACATTAGGCCTATCAACAAAAGAAAAACAACAGCGGACTAGAGGACCTATGACTCCATCTTCACAAGCGCTCAACAGTGCTATAAGCTAGGACTCCACTTAAGACTTCTTCAAAGCTTCTCCGATTAGAGGATAAAAGATTAAGAATGAGTACAACCACCATACTTAGCAAGCCACACCAAGAAATGCACACATAATGCAAATGGGTACAAGCAATAATGATACATGTTGACTTTTGCTTAAAACCCATTTTTAAATAGTTTAGTTTTAAAACACATTTCAAAGCATGATCCTAATCTAGTCAATTTTTTTAGTCAAGCTGCACACTTGCACGTACTTGCGTTAACCCAGGCCATCAAATTGCAGTTCCAATCATTCCAGTTTAACTAAATAAAATCTCTAACTTGGGAACATTGCTAGGCTTGCCCATAACCGAGGGCTTGGCTATTCGAATAGATGATATTCTGATCATCCATGTCCTTTTGTTTCTGACCATATTAAGCTATGAGTTAAGCCTTGCCCACTAGACATGTGGTTGTAAGGAATATGCATTGTAACATAGGCCCGGGGACCAATCCTTATATATGATGGCCAAGGTGCGACTAACAGAACCAAGCACATTGAGCCCAACCTAAAACAAGTTTGAGAATTATGAAAAGAAGTCCAACATGTCCAGGCTAACAAGCCTCTAATCCACCATTAATCAAGATTATATGGTTATTCCCAAAGTCCAGATCATTAGAAAATAACTATATGTTTATGTTAGGGCATTGTTAAGCATAATCCTAAAATCTCTAGTAAACACCGCACATAGAGTTCTCACTAGATAGTTTTGGTTTTCTAGGGTTGTCAAAGGTAATTACTCAATATTCAATAAATAAGGCCATAACAAAGAATATAGGAAAGGCTAAGTAAAACAGTTATAACGCGATAAATTTAGTAAAGCGAATGCAAAAATTTAAATTAAAATACTTTCCGTAAATTGGGATTCAATAAGGAGAGCGTGACTTCCCTTGCTCAACGGAACAAACTTCCGAGACTTCAGCAACGAACATGAACTGCACGACTGGAATCTCCAAAATGACAACAACTATAGGTGACCCAAAACAAAGCCACAACTCTAAGAGAGAAATGATAACAAGACATAAAAACAACATACATGGGTAATTTAAGTTATAACAAAAGTTCAACTGGTCAATTTGGAGCTCATTTGGCCAAGAGAAGACAATCCAAAATTTAACTGTAGTTTAAATGAAGATTTCTGAATTGTTTAATTATTATTGTTCCCATAAATTATGTGTAACACAACATCGCTCGAGGAGAGAAAGGATCGAGCGACTAACAGCCAGGACCAACGGGTCAGACGGCTAGTTCACCGTGGATCAGGTTCACCGAGACGATGCACGGGAATAGAGCACCTACATGTAAGCCTCAAAGAAAAGACTGAAGAGTGGATCCCACATGATGCCAAACAAGCAGTCACGTGCGTCTAAACGCAGCTACACTTTACGTCAAAAAAATGCAGCTACACGCGGATGGAGACGACAACTGGTGACTGCGGCACATGACTGGTAGTCACCTAAGGCAAGGAAAATAGGAGGGAAAGAGCGGAAACCGGATTCTCACCACAAACATGGCGACATCCAAAATAGCGAGGAGGGAATTGTTGGTGAGGAAGACAATGGCGAGCTTGAGCAGTGACGACGGCAACTGGTCAACGACGAGGGGACAATGGAGGGATTGGTGCTGCAGACTTGAGGGAGGCGGTGGTGAGTGGTGACGTCGGGAAGCACTTGGACGAGGAGGGGACAGCGGCCAGAGGAAGATAGTGGTGACGTCATTCGGGTTGATGGCGGGGGTGCGTTCCGATGGTCTTCACTTGATGAGAAGGCACGGTTGAGGAAGAGGACGATGAGGGAATCGAAGACCGACATTGAAGGTAGACAAGTTAACGCAGTGGGGTGGTGCTCTGGCAAGGCTGGAGGGACTGCCGAAGGAGGAAGAAGACGGCGTTCTTCTCTGATCACTAGCAAGGATGAACTTCCAGCGATCTCCAGGCAAAATGGTGGGGTTGCTGAGCTATAGGAGGTTAATGCGTGGCCAGGGGTGGCGGCGCCGAGGTCTTCCATACGTGGCTTGGGTGGGTCTACGGGAAAGGGTGGCAGGAGCTCGCCGGTGCAGTCGAGATGGCAGGAGAGCAAGAGAGCTCGAGGTGGCTGTGAAAATGGATCGAAGGGAGGAAGACAGCGCCATTTTATAGGCTGGGAGAGGAAGGAGGGGAACGGTCGTGAGAGGAGCCACAGGCCATTAACAGCGACTATGAATTGGGAGGTTTCAAATCTGCGATATAAAGCCAAATTAATAGGGGGGAAAATATGACAGAATTGGAGAGATGAAAGTAGGGAAATGATTTTTGCAATCAATTTGGAGGAGAGACGTCTGGGGAGGCGGATCAACCTCGGTGGCAGTGCTAGTGCTAGCTAGGGAGAGGGGAACTGAATTGGCGGGTTGGAGGTGGAAGACGACGACGCAACGACTTCCTGGGCTGGCTGAGCCGTGCCCACCTAGGCCGAGCAAGGTAGACCCGGGAGAAGGAGGGGACTTTGCTCATGAGCCAACGGAGGAGGACAGGAAGCGGACTTTGGCTATAATCGGCCCAAAGAGAGGACATACTTGTTTTTAGGTTTTTTATTTTCATAAACTCTGAAATTTGTTTTGCTGCATATTTTAGGATGCTCTGAAAAAATCAAGGAAAAACTGAGGTGACATTTTAGAGCATGGAGAATTTAAGAAACATACTCTAAGCCACATTCAAACTTTTCTTGAACATGTTCTTGAACTTTTCTCAAACTATTATAGCTTTTAATTATTTCTATTATTCATTTTAGAATGTGATCTTTAATTTGGGATGAATTTATCAAGACATCACAAAAATGAAACATGAAACAATTATATGAAGCCAAAATAGTTCAAAGTCCAACCATGGATTTTATCCCATACATATTGCGGGCCACATCATGCGCTACATAGATATATGTGCTAGTCATATAATGGGTACCCATTAACAAACATTCGCTAAATTGAATATATATGTACTTCGTGTCATACTTTTTTTCTTCTTTGTACTGACAGAGTAACTTAGGCTCATCGTCATTGGCATTATAATGTAGAGAATTGTTTAATTAGTTACAAGAGAGATAAGAAATAATCTATATACATTAAATAGACGATGATATCTCCAAAAGTAACTGTACGGTTTTGAGTTTCACCTTCAGCTGTCAAATTTTAGTTCTTGTTTCGTACGTGAAGAGTCCCATTCTGAGATTCTCAATCAACTGACAGTTAGTTGTTTCAGTCATGCATGCTACTCTGTTTGGTATACATGCTTTTGTTTAATATTTTATAGTGCAAGTCTATAGATATATGTTCATCACACTTAGACTTGTTTGGAGCAGGGTAACCAGTATTGCTTTGGATTCCAAGATGCTGGAATACATGGATACAAGGATATGATCATTTTGGGAGGTTTGCATATATTGCTCTCCAAAAGAAAATTCCTTTTTCATATTTTTTTTTATGCTAGAGCCATTGCCCTGTTTTTTTTCAGACATGGTCATCTCAAATAAGGTGGTCGTCTATGACATGGAAAAGCAAGCCATTGGCTGGACAGAGCACAACTGTAAGTTTCAACTTGTTCAAATTTTATCGATAAATTGTTATATTCTGTTCTAACACCAGCGGTTGAGGAGGCATGTGGCGGTAGCGAGGGCCTCAGCCCAATAGGAAGGATGCATGGAGGCTTGTAGATGGAGGCACAGAATAAAGTCATTGGCTAGGAGTAAGGAGTATGAATTGGATGCTGAACTAGCTATGCCCCTGCATCTTGGCTGTTCTAGCCATGGCAAGGATAGTGTTACGGCTACAATTTAGGAGGTGAACGAGGTTGCGAAGGTTGTATAATTGTCAAACTAGTGGCCAAGGCCCTAGCACTCTAGGAATCCGAGGCGCCAGGCCAGTGTGAGAAGGGAAAGGAAAGAGAAAAAACTTTGTTTATCCCTTTGATTATCCTCCACAGTCCATCCCTTTTTGGGGTGGAGTTACATCCAAATAAGCCTTTTTGGGGGTGTATTTATATCCTTGGGTGCCCCTTGTCTAAATAGAACTAGGAAGACAAGTTTGGATACAATCCGACTAGTCCTTCTAGTGTCCAAGTAGGACTTTGCTTCTCTTTCCTTATTCGGAATACCTTCCGTATATGAGGCTTGATTCCGTACAAGACTTGGTATATGGTGGGCCCCGTCGAGCCTAACACTAAAATATCAGGTATGCCTTATCCTCCCCTGGTTGTTCATTTGGACTTGGCCACTCATGCCAACCTTCTTGGTTTGCAACGTTGATGGACATGCTCTAGCGCATGTGCTGCACATGCACCCCGAGACGAGCCTTGGCCTTCGTGAATAGGAAGCAATGAACCTAACCAGAATCCACCAAGGATTGTGGTGTGGCAATCGAATCTCGAGCAGCATGCTTTTCCCATCCGAAGATAGACCAAAATGGGGGGAGGGGGGGGGGAGGGTCACCACTTGCTTCTTTACTCTGCTTTGGACTGAGTTTAGGCTTATGTAGGTGCCTGGGATTTGAAGGACGAGAGTGTACATATGGTGAAAATAGACGAACTATAGCTAAAAATACGGATTTAGTTCGGAGGGAGGTGGGAGGGGGGTTCACGACAGTGGTCGCTGCCACCGTGCTGCTGATTCCCCGGTCACAGCTTGGCTGTCCACCGCAATTGCACTGGCAGCCGACAATGT
The DNA here is from genome assembly GCF_034140825.1 of Oryza sativa Japonica Group. Lineage (NCBI taxonomy): Eukaryota > Viridiplantae > Streptophyta > Magnoliopsida > Poales > Poaceae > Oryza > Oryza sativa. The sequence goes on along the minus strand of NC_089038.1, from coordinate 16,018,018 downwards.
TAGTTTGGTCAACGATCATGACGCTGATGAAGTCGCTGACGTGCCCTTAGTCACGACGTGTGCAGTTGGTGGTTGTCTCCCCCAGATTGTCTAGCTTTTGATGACGGATGTCAATACTCATAACTTAGGGGATCACCAAGACCAATGATGAAGATTTGTTGCTGTTAGTCCGAAGTGAAACTGTGGCGCACCCCTTTCTGAGAAGTGTGGCCAGGATGGTTCGCCCTCCTCTTCCTCGAAGTGTATGTTCCAACATTGAGCATTGCCAATCATATGGTAAGAAGCCAGCCATAGAATGTCCTCCTCCATGACCTTGTGCCCATGGAGGAACTGCTCACATATCTTTAACAACGATAGTGGTTCCTGCTTGGCTGTCGAAGTCCAGGAACTCTGACTTGTTGACCGCAGAACACCACTACCACTGGTGCTCTGATCCATGTTTGGAACAAGAGACTCCTCTCCTGTACTGCTACCTGAGCCATGCTTGTCGATGTTTGGAAGGTGGAGAGCAACACCTGAGCCATGCTTGTCGATGTTTGGAAGGTGGAGATCGTGGCTCTCCAGTATTCGGTTAATGGTGGATAGATGCCCCCGGACTTCATCCATCTTTTGTGAAAGTGGAGCTCATGGTTGTCCTGTATGTAGATGATGGTGGACAACTAACCCAGGACTTCATCCATCTTGGCGAAGAGGGGTACCATGCCTTCAATTGTTAACATCGAGATGGTGGTGGCGAAAGAGTGCTCTGATACCAATATATTATGGATAGAATTTAGGTGGTGCATGAGGTTGCGAATGTTGTACGAGCGTCCAATAGGAGGCTTAGTCCCTAGTGCCCTAGGATGCTGAGGCACCAGCCGTGAGTGAGGACAAGGAATCATCATGCTGTGAACAACGTGCAAGGAAGGAGATAGTTTCTGCTTATTCCTTCTTTATTGTCCAATAGTACATCAAATTATAACCTAATTAATAGGAAATTACCAACTAGGGATATGACACACTAAAAGGAAACTTGATGGTGCACCCGGCGTGTTCTTGGACTGCTGCTTGCGACGGCGGTAAGTAATTATAACCCATGCCACATGGTTGAGGCCTTAACCCGTGCATTGAGGCCCCAATCACGTACACAATGGCCGCCCACTATTTGTAGGTCGGTTCAAGGGGCCAGCGAATGACCTTTTCTTAAACCAACTCTGAAAATTCACACCAGAGTTGAACCCATGAGCTAGTAGGTGCTACCATGCATAAAAGTGTAAATACTAGGCTGCATACCCATTCACAACGACGGTTGCCCATATTTTCTTGGAGGCATGCTTTAATGGGGATCTAACATGTGATCAACCGTGCACGGACGTGCTCCCCCCATCCCAACGCGCGGCTTCGCCCCCCTTCTCATATGGTTTTCAAGAAAGAATTTAATATATGTTTAGAAAAGAAAAAAAATACTAACAAAAGAAGAAAAAATCTGCTCAGACATATTCATGTGTATAAACTTTATACACATAAAATCTATGTGTATAAACATTCAATGAAGCTAAATTCGGTATGAGATATTTGAATCCATTTGTCAGACATTTAAAATTTGGTGTATAAACTTTATGTGTATAGACTTTGGGTGTATAAACTTTGATTGTATAAACTTTAGCTGTACAAACATTTCAAATAAGGAAAGCATGTGGAGCAAGAAAAGAAGGGGTGCCCAGAAAGAAAGGGCGACCTCCACACGCTGATACATGAGCATTGGCACGCCGAATTCGGGCTTCCTTGCCTTTGGTCGCCACCAAATAACAAAGAGAAAACCAATGTATGTCTAGAGTTTATTAAAAGGGATTGTTTAGATTCCTTGGGTGGCAATCCTATAGTTCTAATAAGTCCACTCTTAATTAATCAAAATAGAGTCTCTTTCATATGGATAAAAGGTCAAACAACAAATTCCAAACCTAAATATGACAAGCATTTTCAATTTCTAAAAATTTACAAAATTATATGTAGAAGTATTCAATAACTTGCAAAATCAAAAAAAAAGCAAGGATAATTCAGTATTTTGAAACATACGCACAATGACCTACAAATAAAAATATTCTTATTTCCTTTATAACAACAGACAATTTAATTTCGTTTATCTGAAACATTTTTCCTTCAATGGAAAAAGACGGAAGTTCATGATATAGTAGTTTCCGTCCTAGTTTTTATTGTGGACAATCTTGATTTGCATCTTAGCATTTAGCGTTCAAGTCAAGTAAACAGTACCAGTGCCTAGCAACACGAACATAAATAAAGAACCGAAGATACACTTCCATGACTATAAGTGGCACTTAATTTATTTAAGGAGAATAACATCATGAACTTGAAAAGATGGACATATAAGAGGATTAATAGCATGCAACAATAATAATAATGATGCACATATGGATTATAAAATAGTTAGACCGATTAAAAACATAAAATAGATATAGTGAATTGAATAGAGTAAAACTGCTGAATGATCACGCATAAAACAACTTCATGACACAATTACCTTAAAGATGGTAATAGCCCAAAGTCTTATCAGCGGTACTAGAACCCTTCAAACTTAAAGAACAAATCAAGTTCGAAACATATTACCTCTAGAATGAAAAAATTACCTCTAGAATGCTCAATATAAAATCTGAAAGCCCGAAAACCTGAATTCCGACAAACAAGCAAAACTATGTTTACTTATTATTCTGGTCATAACTTTTAAACCACTCAAATTATATATATTAATTTACAATGCACTATGTTGGCGAATGGCCTCACAAGTCCATGTAGGAGGCATCCTATCATGGAGGAGAGGGGAGGTGGAAGCAGTGGCTTGTAGTAGTGTCAGGGTACACTCACTGAGGCACATTCCTTTGGAGAATAAAACGATGCTCCACACCGCAGAGGAAACGGCATGGGGAGAGCTCAGTGAGGGCAAGCATCTCCAGGTGTTTGTCTCGTTGTTGGATCGGTACCTCAGACACGCAGCTGCTCACGTTGACACCATATCTGCACCATTGCTGGGCAAGTTTTTGCATCTGCATTGATATAAGGCTTATCGGCCGATCTCTTTGCCATATATGTGCCACAGCTGTCAAGCGTGACACACCACTGCAAGCTTATCGTCTGATATGTGCCATCAACATCGTCCTTCAGCCGAGCAGCCCTCGGCGCCACAGAGCTCATCAGCCCACTGCACAAACTCCATGGAGGGCTGCTCACGATCCGTCATCCGTGTTACCACAAGCCCTTCAATCGTGGGAGGGGACGGTGGAAGTGGGGAGGTGGTGGTGATTGGTGAAGAGTGATGACTCAAAGCTTTAAAGTAAATGAGGATGGCAGCATTCACAGTGAATGGAAGTAGTTGGAGGCGGAAGTGGCGATGGTGATTTGGGAGTAGAGGAGGACAACGACGGTCCAGACGTGTGAGGGTAGATGAGTATGCAGGGTTATGGTTAGGCTATGATAGTTTAAAAGAAAATTTCTTACCATATAAAACAGGAACCATGAGATGCTGAGCAGCGGTACAAGATTTGGAGCACAGCAAACTGGTTTGACAAACTTGGGACAACATATTTGAAGTAGTCAATCCTAGCAACTTGATCGTATCCTCCTCGCATGAATGTTTTCTCCTCGCACTCACTCGCTAATCAATGCCACAACATGGGCGGACTACTGCTATCCACACGTCTATGGGTGGAACGTTGTGTGCAGACACGTCTACCTACAGCTAGTGTTTGGCTCGTGAGTGCAGGGGCGGCTAGGGTTTATCATGATGGTTCATGTACTTGCATGTCTCATTTACCCCCTCAACCGTCGCCCTTGAATGAATAGAACTTCTAATTGGACCTCCAAGGACCATTAGGACGCTTACCTAGATCCCTATCCAATCAAGTCATTTCAATACATTAAATGTGTGACCCAATAGGTTCGTGTACACTCACTACATGTATCATAACAGACCTAGATACTTCCTTTATAGCAATCTAGTTACGTGCAGTAGCATTTGACAACCTAAAGTTAGCCAATATGCTTGTTGAGAATCATGATACCACCTATGATATACAATCAAGGAGGATTTAGAAATAGTAGCATATTAGATGAAGAGTATCACGAATAAGTCACATATTCATTGATCAATAGTAAGTCATCTATCTCAAGGAACACTTCATTATAATTCTAGACAAAGTATGTGAAACAATCATCTCAATGATTGCCTCTAGAGCATATCACTAATAAGGGACAACAATGTTGCTTGTGCTTTGGAGGAAATGGGGATGGTGATGGTGTTAGTGTGTAGGCGATTTGGGATCGGTGTCCAATGTGCGGTGAGCAGAGTAATTGTGTGAGGGAGATAGATGAGGGTGACGAAAATGTGATGCTTTTGACAATGGCCAGTGGGGCATGGGTAAGGAAATGGTACATGTATGATAGTACTTAGTGCCATAAGGTTTGTAGTGTAAAATTTGAACATTTTTAGTTAATAAAGGGACTAAAATGGTCAAATAGTTAAGGGTTGAAATGCAAAATTTTATAGAGGAAGTGACTTTGTGCTATAGTCTCATCTATGGTTTTACAAGTCATGTTCTCTCATACATAAACCATCTTTACAAGCGGTCAAAACATAAATTTGTAAACGACTATGAGGCCCACATGCCCCGAGGTGTCTGTGAAAATCGGTATTTTCCCAAACAGGTAGCTGAACCGTGTACGAAAACAGATTTTTTGCATAATGCCATCCATCTGCAAAAAAAAAAAGTCCAGAAAATCAAAAACCCAGAAACCCGTGCTCCCATTCCCACTGTCGTTGTCGCCAGCGCAGTCCAATGTCATTGTCGTTGCACCGGAAGTTATTGCCGCCTCTCCTCAGCACTCCTTCACCACCCTGTATAGATCCACCCGTCGCAGGGCCGGGCGGTCGATCCTGCACCTCCACGGCCACCCCTTGCCTTTCCTTCACCAGCGTCGCTCCCGAGATTGGGACCAGTGGATCCGCTCCCCTTGAGGCTTTCACTATCATCGTAGTTACCGTAGCCGCACAGTTGTTGTCACCGCCCATCGTGTTGTCGGCAGAGGCGGATCCCATAGCGGGGCTGCCTGGTGGTGATGGATCCACCTCTCCCGCGGCCAAGGGTGGTGCCGCCTAATCCGCTGCCTTGAGGCCGCTGCCTCCGTCACTATCGCCCTAGTCATTGTCGCCCCTTCCTGCCGCTCCTGAGGACAGTGCCACCACCGGTTGGCGCTTGCTTGCACGCTCCCATCATCGGTAGAGCTGAGAGGAGCCAAATGAGGTAGGGAGAGGAAAGGGGAGGGGAGGAGTACAGAGAGGAGATTCGGGAGGAGAGGTGATGGACGGGGGAGTAAATCATAAAGGAAGTATGAACCGGCTGGGTGTGAAAACTTGCAGGCAGGCCTCTTAATTGGACCATCAGCGAAAATATACCTATTTTTTAAGGTGTGTCTCTTAATAGGTATGTTTGTGAAAATGGATTTTGTCACGCCCATAGATTCGACAACCCAAATCACCGGCTATATGTGCATTTAACCTCTGTCCATGCATCAACCAGAGTACACAGGTGACAATTTGATGCAGTTCCACGTCTTACAAAAATACAAAATAAACTCAAAAAAGCAGCGGAAAAACGAAAGACCAACTAAACTTAATCTTCTCAGCGAAGCGAAGCTTCCTCCATACTCCACAGGCAAAATCTTGACGTCTGGCACACGCCTAATCTTCATATTTTGCTTTTAATGCAAAATATCTCTGCTTCTGGGGGATTGGGAAAAATAAAGCAAGACTAAGTACAACCACCATGCTCGACAAGTCATACCATGGAGAAGGTATGATGCAAGGTTAATCACAGGATTGGCTCATAGGATATTTTGCATTAAAAGCAGCATTTATAAATCATAAGTTGAAAATAGTAAAACAATAGATAATTAAGAAGTATTAACATCATCACTGTCCAATGCTAAACCACGTTGCGATAGGCCCAACCCAAAACCACCTGAACTACACCAGTTCAAGAAGTCAAATTATTAAGGTGAGATTAATCACGGTGAGCTAGATGACCGCCCAATAACCGCGGGCACGGCTATTAGAATTGTTTTACTCTGATCAGAGGTGTACAACTTTACCCACAAGACACAATTCCGCACATGAAACCATGCCCCCAAGTACCGCCACGATACTGCAAAGGGATAAATCGTGACAAAATCCTCCATATAACCACCACTAACCAGTACACCCACCTCCGGTTTCACCCCTATCCCCATAAGGCGATGGGCAGTCCCCGCTCATGCCTTGGTAAATCCGGAAGCAGCGTAGACCCCCCCCAGCCCATCCATACTCCATCACGCCTACCCTCGCCAATGGTGTGCTAGCTAGAAAATATAAAACTTAAGATTTAGCCTGGAGCCCATCTGGCTTGTGGTTAGTACAAGCATATCTTCCAGGGATTCCCTTGAACCGGTCCTTAATTGTCATGGGCACGACCACCAAATGAATCATGCATGTACCCACGACCCACCAATAAAGCATATATAATTAATTAACCATATGCCAAAATGGCACAATATCAGCATAAAAATTAAGGACTGTATTACAGTGAATCTTATTGTGAGCTAGTTGATCCAAGCATGGCTAAGCATCCCTAGACCAATCATCTAGTCAAATTATTATCCTAGGCTATCAATGAATCAGGGTAAACATAGGCTGAGTACTGGTAAATTCCATCCCACATGGCATAATAAAATAATGCAAATTTAAGAGAAAAGCAGGGGTTTTGTAAATAGGCTCAATATGATCAATGATATTCATATGACTTGCCTTGCTCTTGAGCTGACGGGACCTCAGTGACCACTTCAAAATAAACTGGAGCGTCGGAACTGCTGGAGTCTAAACGACAAACAAGGCACACAGTAAGTACAAGCTAAAAAGCTACTGAAACAGCAAAAGAAACCAATTTTATTGAATTCTTGATATTTTAGCGAATTTACTACAATTTGAATGTGTTAAAACGGAGCTCAGATTATTTAATTATCAATTTTACAAGATGCTCTGTGTTATTACTAATAACAGAAAAAACTTAATCATTTGACAGAGATTAATGTCCAAAACAAAATAAGATCAAAGGATAGATTGACTGGCTAGCGAGCCTCACGAGATACCGACTCAACGAGTTGATTCTACGTGACAGGGGATCATCGAAATGATCAACCGAAACTGACGGCTCTGAACGGCTCTAAACTAAAGGACAACTCAACACGGACGAATGAACGAACCACGGGAGCACCTTGTTCGAACGAACGAGCGAACGACTCAACAACGGCTGCGGCTAAACCGGCGGGCTAGACAGGATTCACGGTAAAGCCTTGGTACGGCAAACAATAAGCCGGTAGGAACCTAGGGTTGCACCTACGGCTAGACAACTCAACTACTGAGGAACGGGACAAAACAACGGCTAGGTTCTAGCAAAGCGCAATCATGACACAACGGCGGCAAGCGGCTCGGCACGACAAGGCGGCGGCTCATCATGACGGCGGCGCTGCTCGGCACGGCAGCGACGCGGCTCGGCAAGGCGTCTAGGTGGGGCAACATGGCTGTGGCGGCGCGGCATGGCGGCTCGGCACGGTGGTAGCTCAGCTAGACGGAGCGGCACAGCGGCGGCTAGGGTTTAGCGGCACGATTCAAACCAACAAAAACAAGGGGAAAAACTAACCCTAAAACAGGGGGAAAACCTTACCGGAGAGCAAAACCAGCGAGGGAGCACGACGACGATGGCGGCGGTCCGGCGGCAAGCACGAGATTGATGATGGAGGCGGTGCTAGAGAGGACACAACGGGTTATGTTAGACAGGGATATAATTGACATTGGGTTCAAACAATTCAATTAAGAGGGAAAATGGATCACCGGTGACGCGAGGGCGACGGCGGCGGCTAGGCTATTGAGTTGCAAAAGGGAAAAAAAAGGGGAGGGATCACTTATATAGGGGAGGACTAAATTAGGAAATGTGGAGTCCTAGGGGGAGTAGGATTGAGAGGAGGGGAGGGAATCGGAGTCGGCAAAGGGGGAGGGCGGCGCGCGCACGGGAGGAGGGGGAGGCGTACGGTTGAGGGGGAAAGTGGGAAGGAAAAAGGAAACAAGGGGAGACTGGGACTTTCCCGAAAAGGAAAAGCAATGCAGTGCCATTTTAGGAAAAGAACGGAAACGGATATTGTTCGTCATGCAAAACGAAACCGCAGACCGAGAGGGGTGTGAATTGGGCACAATTCACGAGCAAAAGCAAAGGAAGAAATTATTAGCTTGACACTTTTACTTAGCAACACTGCCTCCATTGTTCTAATATTTACTCTTTAGGTCCTGTTAGTGATTTTCAGAGCAAAGAGAATTTGAAAAAAAAATTTCCCTGACAATTCCGATTACTAAATGCATTGTTAATTGGGTTTTTCTCCTGATTAACCAAAGCAAATTCTTGAAGCCATTTATTAGTGATTTGGAACCTAAGGGAAGGTAAAACTCAGGGTGTGACAAACCTACCCCCTTAAACAGAATATCATCCTCGAGATTCGGAAGAACTGGCGAAGAGATGGGGATGGATGGCTTTCAACTCATCTTCTCTCTCCCAAGTTGCTTCATCTTCCGAATGATGGCTCCACTGAACTCTACAAAACTTGATCACTTTATTCCTGGTGTTCACTTTCCACTTGATTCAAACTTACTCCTTTCTTCTGAGTTAATGGAGACTGCATCACTACCACTTCTCCTTTTCCATTAACTAACGTAACTGTGCGGCTTGCACAATCAATGACTCCGTTGTGTTTTGTCAACCAATCCATTCCCAGTATGACATCTAGGTCTTTGCACTCCACAAGGATAAGATTGGCTAGAAAAGGTGACACTTGGATTTCTATCATCGTAGAGGGACAAAAACTAACTAATGTTGAGCTATTTCCCGGTGTATTAACTTTCATGGGAGAACTAAGTTCCACTTTTCTTAACCCGTGTACCCCAACAAATCTCTTGGATATAAATGAATACGTAGCACCAGAAAAAAAAAAACTATAGCAGGAATTGAGTTCGCAGGGAACGTACCCAAAACCACTTCCAGCGCTGCTTGAGCTTCTTCCGTAGACACGTGATTAACACGAGCTTGAACAATCTTGGGTCCATTGCGCTTTCGTTTAGGACACTTACCTGCAAAATGTCCGGGATCTCCGCAGTTGAAACATGTGAGGGGCTTTCCTCCTAACTCCTTCGGCTGTTGGGGCTGCGAAGCTTGAGACTGTTCCATTGGCGGGCGCGGAACGGGATTACGGTTGTTCTGATTTCCACTATTGCCTTGGCTGAAATTTCCTGGCTGATACGGCCTGTGCTGTCGAACAATCATAGTAGTTGGACCATTGTGTTGACAATCATAGTAGTTGGACCATTGTGCTGTCAAGGACCGTAGCGGAGCTTCTATTGTCCATCTTGCTGACTCCTGAACTGTATAGCTTTCCTCTTGCGATCCATTTTGTTACGCTAGTCTTCCTGACGAATGGCTTTGTCCACAATTCTCTGAAAATCAGCATAATCTCTAGAAATCAACTCGTTAGTCAACTCATCATACAAACCTGCCAAGAACTTTTCCCATCTCTCAGCATCGGTTCGCACATCCTCAGGGGCATAACGTGCTAGACGATTAAACTCATGCAGATACTCAGTAACAGTCATGTTTCCTTGATGTAGAGACCTAAACTCTCGCTTCTTCTATGCAACAATTCCATCGGGAACCTGGGCTTTCCTGAAAACACGACAAAACTCATCCAAGTAACTTCTATTCCGGCTGAATAGGTAATCATTTAATTATCCCACCAAGCTAAAGCTAGACCTTGCAACTGATGTGTGGCAAACGCAACCTTCTCCTGATCAGTGCACTTAAGTAGATTAAGTTTCTTCTCAATGGCGTACAACCAATCGTAAGCCTCCATTGGGTTACTTGTGCTCGAGAAAGTCAGCGGACGGACACATCAAAACTTTGGCAACTTGGACTGAGGGGGACCATTGTGCTGCTGGTTCTGCTACTGTTGCTGCATCATATGTTGCATCATCTGATGATACTGTTGTTGCATCTGATTTATCATGGTTGTCATTATCTGAGTCTGTCTTGCTATTGTCTAGGCAAGCGGAGGATTCTCTGATATATCTCCTGAACCATTTCCTAACAGCTGTTCCTCATTGACATTGTTTCCAGAACGGGTAGTCCTTGTGTTCACCATCTGAAGCAGAAGACGAGAAGAGAAATAGGGAAGGAGAAAAACAGTTACTAGGGAACCTCATTACTTTTTTATTTATTGTTCAACTGTAATTGTTCTGCTCTGGTTTAAAACACACTAAAAAATCCTTAAGTAGAACGTCATACCATAGGCACATGGTATCGACTATCAACTAAACCCCACAAGCAAACACACCTAAACACAAAAATCTACCAAGCAATGAGTAAACAAAACGGTAAACTAGGGTAGCAAGCCTAATGCTTGGAACAGCTCCTATGATCGGCAGAGACGACATCGTCTTCTTCATCACCACTCGAACTGCTGCTACTAGAGATTGACACGATCCACTTCACTGCATCACTAACTGTTGCGGCTTTGGCGGCGGAGAGCATCGGCAACTGCGAAGACGCGCGAACTGGGACGGGAACGGGATCGACGGCTAGGACATCGACTGGGGCGGGACGCCAACTGCATGCGAATGGGAGCTGTAGACCTCTTCCTCGACATTGTCCGGATTTTGGCTCTTCTTGGTGCTGGACGACCTTGGAGCATTGCGCTCTCGACCTTGAGACGATCAACCTCATCTTGCAAACGAGCTATTTGAATAAGCTTCTTGTCGTTCAACGTCTCTGAGGCTCGGTGAAGATCCTGGTGCATCTTGTCAAGCGCTCTCATCACAGTCCTCATGCGACCAAAAGTAGTATCATTCTCACTTGAAGCTGAACTGAAAGTACTAGCAATGCCTCCTGCTGAACAGCTTGGATGATAACGGTAAGCAATTCCATCGAAGATGAAAACAAACTTCTCTCAAATCCTGGTCATCACCAAATATACGGCTTCCTGGCAAGCATGCTCTATTGTTCCTCTAGAAGTCTCAACCACCATATTAACCAGAGGGGTGCCCAAACTACCATGAACTTCCAAGCGAACTCTATGCAGCAACTCTCCACTGAGGGGCTCAATAACTGTGTACTCTGAAGCTTCAATGTAGCCGGCAACCAATGTCATATTTGCGAGCTCAGCACGGTGAATAGGGGGGAAATCAGCCATCTAAAGAGAAGATAGAAGGAACAAAGCTGACTCCAATCAGAAATGAGATGCTGGCATTAAAACTAGAAGCAAAAAGGAAGAAAAAGCACTAAACTGAAATCAAAAGACTAAAGCAATATATAAATATATTTTTTAAAATACTATTTTCAGCCAAATTTTTTTAAATACCAAAACTCTTTTTTTAAAAAAATACCAAAACCTCTCTTTTTTTTCCGCTGAAAAATCCCCCTTTTTTTAACCGAAACATTTTTTTTGCCGAAATGTTTTTTTTAAAAAATAGCCGAAAACACATTTTCTTTGAAAATCAAAAAGGCACAAAGAAAAAATATATATTTTTTGACGAAACTCAGAAACTCAAAAGAAAACAGACTCATATATTTAGACTCACTGGACCACTTCAAAATGTGGGAATAAGAGATTTCCAGGGGAAGAAGAGAATTTCAGAGGGCTCTATGTGTTTTCCGTTTGGTTTGTCCTACGGTCAAGATCAGCTCTGATATCAACTTGTCGCGCCCAGATATTCGACAACCCGAATCATCGCTATCTATTGTGAGCTGGTTGACCGCACAATAACCACGGGCACGGCAATTTGAATAGTTTTACTCTGATCAGAGGTCTACAACTTTACCCACAAGACACGATTCCGCACATGAAACCATGCCCCGAAGTACCGCCACAATACTACAAAGGGGGAAATCATGACAAAATGATGTGGACTAGGGTTGCCGATCTTCCGAAATGTTTTGATAAACAACGATTTCGGGAGAGAACCAACACAAATCGATCTAGCTTCTTGAACGAACACGCTCTTGAGCCCCGCAATCGCAGCACCACGTCTCCTCTAGTTATCACCCGTGTCGAAATGCGGATGACCTCGCCGATGTTGGTATTTCTTAACGATATTACTAGAAATATAATTCCCAGCAATGGCGCAGAAATACTCCTGATATATTATGGTTACAGGGTTCATCCGCAAGTGCACGGATATACCATTGTAGCTTTTCACCCGAGAGTATTCCAAGGGTATTGTATTTGTTTAATTCCATGGGAAGATCATAGTAGAGAGAACCATACTAATAATTTATATGTTACTTGTAATAATCATAGTCTAAATAGGGGTTAAGATAAATCAAAGGGTAGAGTGACACATAAGCATGGAGCTACTCATTCTCATACTAAAATATCTAAGCTAAGTGGAAAGAAAATAGAAAAGAATCTATTCCTATACTTCCAGTATACATAGTATGCATACATTCTAGTTATACGATTAACTAGCTAATACCCTCTTTCTGATGCCCTCCTGGTACTTCAAAACGCCACCCCTGACTGTCGATTTTCCTTACGACAGCCTGTCATGACCATATAACCGGGGTAAATACGGAGGAGTACCCTCCCTAGGAAATTAACATAGGACTATATACACGCGTGGAGGAATACCCGTACTGAGCTGTCACCATCAGCGGCCCACCTCTCATCCGCAGCATATAACCCCAAATAGTGATATCCCATAATCTAGACACCACGCCAAAACTACCACATACTACTCTAATATCATCGTCATGACATAGAGTAATTGCATAGGCAAACGTTATACCCGTTAACTATGCAGTATAATCAATATAAGATGAACATAATGTAAAGTTGGCATTCATATACTCGGAAAGTATTCCAATACCAGAAATGTATAAAGAAGAGTATTCTATATAAAGTACAAAGCTTACAAAAGACGAAAGGAGAGCTACTAGAGCCATACCCGAACTCTTCCGGACTCCGATTTTTATTTTATTCCTACTTCACTAGCTTAAGAACACTAAACTAAACTTGAGAGAATATGAGAGAGTGTGTTGAAATGTAGAGAGTGAGCTCCTTAAATAGACAGGTAATGACGGCTATGACGGTTGGAAAGGTCAGTAATACCCTCCAACCGTCATTGGGGATCAATCCCAGCCGTCAATCAAAGACCTTGCATCCAGCGGCTGCATGGCTAGTTTGGCCGAACTAGGGGACGGCAAAATCCAGCCCAATTTCGGCTGGCGGCCTCCTCTTCTGTTGCTCACTTTAGACTTGTGAATTTTGGCCCAATTCATCGTGTCAATTCTGAGTTCTTGGCCAATTCATACATAAGTCTGATTCTCGACATCATCCGATTGATTTGTCGTCTAATTTGATGTCGATTCTCCTCCACTTTATGATTATTCTCTGCAAAAGGTAAGTGATCCAAACACTAGTGGAATATTATTATTCTAACACAAATATGCATTGCAAGCATAACTAGTTCTCCTCTATTTTGGTAATATTGACGGTCGAAACTGATCGCTAACGACCGTCACAGCCGAGAATGCTAATCCCTGGTTGCCAATCGAAGAACACAAATAAGAAACAAGATAGAATACAACCAAAATTGCAAATGAATGATTAAGCTCACAAGTTGGGGTCTTACAAACCGATCTAGTGGCGAAATTGTTCTCGACAGAATAATCTAAGCAAAACCCAAACCATAAAGATGACGGCCGGTACTGATATATAGAGTTTGGGTCGTGCAACAAACCCTTGGCGCAACCCTAATGGGCTCCAACACGATACATTGCCCAAAGGCCCAAATACGGTGATGCAGCATCGGAACAGATTCTGGATGCCAACTTGTTCGATCGATTCCTATTGACTCGGAAAGAATTTGGACATGGGACCAAATCCATTGGAAAGGTTATCTTCTTACCTTTTCCATACATGTAAAGAACGCCCCAATCCAAGCGCGTATGCGACCTGGTCGCCCGTTTTAGTGCAGACTGGTCCTGGACTCCGAGTTGCACTAGAGGTTGACTTGGTTTGGGCCTCCACCTTGATGATCCTCGATGATTCTAAGTCCTTCTCTAAGTGTCTCCTTGTCCCCTCCATTGTTCCTAATCACAATATAATGATTAGATAGCAATCTATTCTCAAATTTGTACCAAGAAGAACATAGGTACGAGCTCATCTCTAAATTCAATCGTCGCGCGCGAGCTCTTGTTATCGGTCCTTGAATGACCATTGAAGGATTGTTGAAGGAGTGATGTCCGCATCATCTTCCCCCTCCTGAATTGGAGTCATCCTCCACTCAAGCTCATGTTCTTCTCCCCAAGTATGGCTTCAAATCTGAAATGTTAAACGTGGGACTAACCCTAAACTCGGGAGGCAACTCACGTTTATATGCATTATCATTAATCTTCTCAACAATTTTGAAAGGACCATCCACGCGAGGCATCAACTTAGACTTTCTCAATTCTGGAAATCTATCCTTTCTCAAGTGCAACCAAACTAAATCACCTGGTTCAAGCTTCATTTCTTGCCTACCTTTACTATTATCAATTCTATACTTTTCAGTCATCTTTTCAATATTGTGCTTAGTTGTCTCATGCATTTTCAAAATAAATGCAACACGTGCCTTAGCATCATTGTGAACCTTCTCACTAGTAGGTAAAGGCAAGATATCAATAGGAGCACGAGGGTTGAAACCATATACTACCTGAAAAGGACTTACCTTGGTAGTAGAATGTCTTGCCCGATTGTATGAAAACTCCACATGAGGCAAACATTCTTCTCACATCTTCAAATGTTTCTTCAAAATAGCCCTTAACAGGGTACCCAAAGTATGGTTGACTACCTACGTTTGTCCATCTGTTTGTAGGTGACTTATTGTAGAAAACAATAGCTTTGTACCCAACTTGTTCCATAGTGTGTGTGTGCCAAAAATGACTTAAGAATTTTGCATCGCGATCTGAAACAATAATAGAAGTCATACAATGCAAGCGAACAATCTCATGAAAAAACAGATCAGCAATATGAATAGCATCATCACTTTTATGACATGGTATGAAATGTGCCATCTTAGAAAAACGATCCACCACAACAAAAATGCTATCCCTACCCCTCTTAGTCCTAGGCAATCCCAAAACAAAGTTCATAGAAATATCTGCCCAAGGAATAGAATGTATAGGAAGAGGTATATACAAACCATGTGGATTAAATCGAGACTTAGCTTTCTGACAAGTGGTGCAACGTGCCACGAACCTCTCAACATCTCTCCTCATCTTTGGCCAAAAGAAATACAAGGCCAAAACATCTTCCGTCTTCTTAGCTCCAAAATGTCCCGTCAACCCTCCTCCATGCGCTTCCTATACCAAGAAAAGGCGAACGGAACCAACTGGAATGCATAGACGGTTAGCTCTATATACAAATCCACCATTGATCATAAATTTGTTCCAAGTACATCCCTCTTTGCAATTTCAGCAGGGGTCAAAGGTAGCAAAGTAATTTTCTTTCCATTATGCACAAAAGTGTATTTATTACTCCTACCATGGTGTGTAGCATCATTATCATGTTCCCAAGGATGACCCAACAAAAGTCAACAAGCTTGCATAGGAACCACATCACAATCAATAGAATCTGCATATGTCTCAATGGAAAACGAAACCCTACAAACCTGTGTTACCTTTGCTCTTCCGGAATCGTTTAACTACTAAATATGGTAAGGATGTGGATGTGTGCGTGTGGTCAAACCAAGCTTCTCGACCAAATCATCACTCACCAAATTGTTGCAGCTATCTCCATCAATGATCACACGTGCACGACGTTTGTTGATGACGAAGAAAATCTGAAACAAATTATGGCGTTGCAACCTCTCAGGTTGCTGTACCTGCGTGCTGAGCACCTGCTATACAATGATGGTCGTGTAGGCCGTTGTGTCATCATGACCAAAGACATCACTACCCTCATCCTCAACTTCTTCTTCCTCCTCTTCCCCATCATCTTCAAGGTCGGAGGTGGTGACGTAGCCATCTTCTATAGCAACCTATGCCCGTTGACTAGGGCAATCTTTCTGCACATGCTCAAACCCCTAGCAACGGTGGCACTGAATGCGTCCCATCGAGGCGATGGATGAGGCAGTCTTGGCAAGTACCTGCAAAGAACTTTTACCTGACTCTGCTGGTCGTGGGGGAGGTGGTTTTGGCGCTGTAGAAACTCCGGACGCAGCTAGTCGCTTGCTCACTGGTGGGGCAGGCACCCGGAAAGAGATGGTTTTGGAGGATTGTTCTATGTATCCGAAGGAGTGATGTTCACATCACAAAACCCTCCATATAACTACCCCTAACCAGCACACCCACCTCTGGCTAGGCTATTGAGTTGGAAAAGGAAAAAAAAACAAGGGAGGGATCACTTATATAGGGGAGGACTAGATTAGAAGAGGTGGAGTCCTAGGGGGAGTAGGATTGGGAGGAGGGGAGGGAATCGGACTCGGCAAATGGGGAGGGTAGCGCGTGCACGGGAGGAGGGGGAGGTGCACGGCTGAGGGGGGGAGGGGGAGGGGAAAAGGAAACAAGGGGAGACTAGGACTTTCCTGAAAAGGAAATTCAATGCGGTGCCATTTTAGGAAAAGAACAGAAACGGTCCCACGAACTAAAACGGATACGGTTCGTCATGCAAAACGAAACCGCGGACTGATAGGGGAGTGAATTGAGCACAATTCACGACCAAAGGCAAGGGAAGACATTATTAGCTTGACACTTTTACTTAGCAACACTGCCTCCGTTGTTCCGATATTTACTCTTTAAGTCCTGTTAGAAAAGCTACTAAGATTCCTACCTATTAGAAAAGCTACTAAGATTCCTAATAAGAGCATCTCCAAGAGTCCTATAAACATGTTCCTAAAGTTAAATTTCGTAAAACCCCATCTATTATATATGGTCCAAGTTACACAAAACCATAAGAATCTTAATACATGACATATAACTTCAAAAATTATAGTTCTAAAATTTTAGAAAACCGCACCGTTAACCATTTTTATATACTCCTATATTCATATTTAAAAAAGCTTTACATACATGCATATAAAATTTATAATGGATAAAACACTCATAAAGTTAATTAAGATGTGATTGTAGAACTCAAAAGTGTGGTTGATCAAAGTCAAAATGATCAATACCATGGTTTTCTGAAACTTTATGGCCAGAGTATCTAAAGTTACGTGTTACATGACAAAAATCGTGTGATTTTGTACAACTTAGATCATAATAATATTCATGGTTAAGTGAGATTTACTCTATAACATAAGTCAAAGACAAAGCTCTCTAACAAGTACCAAAACCCTCTCCCAATTTTTAGGCACGACCAACAGCGCTCCAATAATCATATTCAGATGAGAAATCTCTTGGGCATATTGGTGCGAACTGGAGCTCAGTGGTGATGACACAGGTATAGCAGTTGGCCTGGTTAGTAATTTGAAGAAATAGCAGGGCAAAATCAGAATTTGTCTCTGATAAAAAAAATTGCAGGTGCACTTCCACCTAGTTCTAATTTCTTGTTGGGTTGGAAGAAGAAAATAGTGCAGAAATACAACATTTAATTAATAATATGAAGAAAAACCGGAAGTTCTGAATGGAACTTGTCGAAACTTCTGACTTTTGGGATCATCAAGAGCTCAATGTGAAATTCCAATTTGAACATCGGAAGTTCCTAACTAGTCCAATTCTAATGCAAGGTAAAATCAGTGCCCATTTTTCTTCGATTTGATTTTATCTCTAGCTGCCAAGCCCAACTAGAGACCCTCAAACGCAACCATTCACATCTTATATTTTGTTTTAATTTCCTAGGTTTTGGGAAACTTAAGATTTTATAGTTTTCCTATAGATTGTTCCTTATCTCCTAAGAAATTGATTTAATCTGCCGTGATTTGCTCATAATTAAATCACTTGTTCTTCACACAAAACATGACATGCCCTTTCACAAAATGTGATTATCTCATCAGCATTAGCACATGTAACTAGCTGCTGCCATCGCAATCACCAATGCCACCACCAAAGCTGTAGTCACTGGAACCGCTGCCGCCGCTGTCCGTCAACTACTCTCCGCTGTTCGCACTCCAATCCTAGGAGATAAGGATTAGTGGCCATACAAAAGAGTGAAGGCATGCACGGCTGGAAAGTTGAGCGGGAGGGGGATAATACATTTACCGTCATTTACATAGGCTCGTATTTCTTTCCTAATATTTACTAGTGTGTCACTTATCTATATTTTAGCTTATATAATATAAGACATGATCAAACTCGGCACGGTCTCCATAATTAATTTTTACTCCCTCCATTCTATAATATAAGGCACAACCACTTTTCTTAGATATTCTATAATATAAGGTATACATGCAAGCATGCAATTAATTATGACATCTTCTCCATTAAATTATTACTTTTTTAAATCATCCACTCTCATGTTATCTAATCCTATTGGATGCATGCATTAGTATTTATTAGGATGATCCAAACTACAAGATGATAATAATTATTTCTTGGTCTTTAAATTAAGGGTGATTGTGCCTTATATTTTGGAATGGAGGGAGTAGCTTATAATTTCTCATATTGTATAAGGTTTATACCAATAAAAATATAACCTAAATTCAAATGTCAATTGAATGATATTATTTTCAACAAATAAAATTTAATTCATGTTATATTGATTGTTAGTTAAATGTTTTAAAAATTGAATCTTAAATTGCACGCACATGTTATATTATGGGTTGGAGGAAATAGTATCTAAACTAATTTAATTTATGTGCAATTGGCTTGTTTCTTCGTTTCTAGGTTCCTCTAGCGTTAAAATTAAGGACGAAAAGACGGGGGCAATATACACTGTTCAAGGGGGTTACCATTCTTCGGGATGGAGAATTCAATGGCAGATGCCCCTGGTTCTGTTGTTGGTTACAAAGGTGTCAAACTATCTACTTTTCTAACACAACGTTAACTCTATTTTCACCCAATTATTATGATTCCAATTCCTTTCCTGATAAGTTCTGTATTTGATTTTCATAAAAGATATAATTCCACTATATCTGTCTTGATATGAAACAATAATGAATTTTCATATGGAATTCTCCTGCTCTAGTTTTCCTACGGGATTGAACATTACTGTGTTTTGTCGATTGGCTGGAGTCCATTCGATGTATCTCGCCAGGTGTGCATGCACCAGAGCTTCATTTCATTTATCCAATGGTTAAATGTACACATGCTATACGCTGATAAATACTTTGTAATTATGAACAGCAGCTTTGTATAGGGGGCTAGCACAAAATCTGTGGTAGTGGAGTCGTGATACATGACTCCTTTTGTGCATCAGATCGTAGTGCCAACAAGTATTGGATCCAACAATTATGCTTACTACAAACATTTAATGCTTCACGGATTTATACATGCACCAACAATAAGATTTCTTAGAGCATCTCGAGTAGTAGCCCCTACAATAGAGCCTCTAAAAGTCAAATGGGGGCTGCCCCCAATTCTTTAGGACACTAAATATGTCATCAACTCTAGCAGTAGCCCTCATATCTTAGCTCCTATTTCTTTTTCTCTTTTATTTTATTATATAATTTATGTTTAAATACAGTTTAACACCATAATAATTCAAACATAAATAATTCTAGCACATGGAATTCAACCGTATTCGAATTTGCAATTTCAAACACCATGGTTCAAATTTGAGTTCAAAATTTTCTAACATGAAAATTGAAAGTGCATCTAGGCCCCTAATGATTTTCATGATTGATTACAATGCGATTAGAGAGGACTAACATTTTCATTCAAGCAAATGTGAAGGTTGTTATGTCCTCAATGTGTTGCAATACAATGCATATCCCGTGAATGCGACATCGCGATGTAACGCGGCAATGATCAAATGGTATATTGTATCTTTTTCCTCGCATTGTGTCGTAGAAAAGCCATACTATTATGGGGGATGATGCATAGACATGTAAGGAGTGATGCGTGTGCTCAAAATCATTTTTCCTTTCAAGCATTTCTCTTTTGGAGCGTTCTGGAAATTTTCGGAAGTTCCGAAAATACACAGAAGCGTTCTGGAAATTTTTGGAAGTTCCGAAAATGTTTTTCGGAAGTTCCGAAAAATGCGTTGACTTCGATTATTTCTCAGATCTGGAATTTTCGGAAGTTCCGAAAATTGTTTCGGAAGTTCCGAAAATTGCATTTATTGCACTCCAACGGGCAGATTTGTGCTGTGGGTATAAATACCCACCTCGCCTCACTTGTGAGGGCTGCTGGTTCCATTCCAATTATTTGTGCCCTTGGCTTGCTCTCTCTCTCTAGTTCATTTGAGCCTTGCTTCCTCGATTCATCTCTCCACCTGTGTTTGATTCGGATTTGGTGTGTGTGTGAGAGTGTGGATTCGAGTTTGTGTGGATGCTCCTTGTGGTCTTTGTGAAGATTTGTGAGCACTTGCATCATCTCCGGGAGTTCTTTGCATCATCTTTTACTCTTGGAGGTTGAGGACTCCTAGACGGCTAAGTGTCACTCCCGAGCCACCGATCTACTTGTGGTTGGCCGGGAGAAGTTTGTGAAGGCCGGATCTCGCCTCCGCAAGGGAAGAGATACCTCTTAGTGAAAGGAGTGCTTAGTGCAACCTCTTGACGAAAGGGTTAGCTAAGACCCGGCTCTTAGTGAGCTCCTCAACGGAGAGTAGAATCCCCTCAAGGATTTGAACTCCGGGAACAAGTTTGCAAGCTTCACCTTGGTGATATCTCTTTATCCCTCTCCTCTAACTTTGCTTGCTTGTGCCGCTATTGGTCTAGTTGCTGTATGTGCCTTTGTTTACATGTGGTAGACTTCTAGATCTAGATACTTCTTTTTGTGTGCGCTGCTCTGTGCATTAACGGAAGTTCCGAAAATCCTTTCGGAAGTTTCAAAAATTCCCAGCCTAGTTCCGAAAATTACTGCTTTCGCTTTACTTAAGTTTTTAAATTAGCCTATTCACCCCCCTCTAGGCCTAATTGACCTTTTCAAAAATAATATAAGGCAAAGCCTAGACAAGAGTGGCGTGTTAAGAGCACAGTTACGACAGCCGATGAAGCTGAAGCCGATAAGGCCAAGAGGCTGCTTAAAGGAAAAGCCGTTACATCTACATCGGTAAATATGATTTTTATGCTACCTGCAGAGTTTGAAGCCAAAGAAGCCGATGTTGATGATGTTGAAGAGGCCTCTGCTAGGTTGATTTTGTCACCAGATCAAGCAGTTTTTGAGAAACCAGAAGGGACATAAAATCGGCACATAAAACCATTGTATCTTAATGGATATGTTAATGGCAAGCCGATGTCCAAGATGTGAGTCGATGGTGGGGCTGCTGTAAACTTGATGCCATATACTACTTTCAGGAAGTTGGGTAGGAAATCAGATGATCTCATCAAGACAAACATGATTCTCAAAGATTTTGGTGGCAATCCATCTGAAACCAAGGGAGTTTTGAATGTAGAGTTGACAATCGGTAGCAAAACTGTTCCTACCATGTTTTTTGTCATCGATGGGAAGGGGTCCTACAGCCTGTTGCTTGGAAGGGATTGGATTCATGCGAATTGTTGTGTTCCTTCGACCATGCATCAGTGCTTGATTCAATGGCAAGGTGACAAGATTGAGATCGTGCCAGCCGATAGGTCAGTTAATGTTACCAGTGCCAATTTAGCTCTTTGGGATATGGATGGTATTGATTGTTTGTCTGGAAAGATTTGGGATGGAATTTTTCTAAAAGTGTCCGATTGTGATATACAACCAATTGAAGATGGAGAGCCCGAATTATTACTTTGAGGGCGTCGTGGAGGGTTCAAATGTCTACACCAAGGACACGGTAGATGATCTTGATGACAAGCAAGGACGGGATTTTATGTCGGCTGATGATTTGGAAGAAGTTGATATTGGTCCAGGAGATAGGCCGAGGCTGACATTTATCAGTAAGAATTTATCTGCAGAGTTGAACCAAGCTGATAGAGCTATTAAAAGAATATAGAGATTGCTTTGCTTGGGAATATTATGAAATGCCAGGGCTCAGCCGATCGATTGTTGAATATCGGCTTTCTATCAAACCAGGGTTTAAACCGCATCAACAACCACCAAGGAGGTGCAAAGCCGATATGCATGATGCTATCAAGGCTGAGATTACTCGTTTGTATGATACTGGTTTTATTCGGCTATGCCGATATGCTGAGTGGGTTTCTAATATAGTTCCAGTTATTAAGAAGAATGGCAAACTTAGGGTGTGTATTGATTTTCGAGATTTAAACAAGGCTACCCCTAAGGATGAGTACCCAATGCCAGTTGCCGATCAATTGGTTGATGCTGCTTCAGGACATAAGATTATAAGTTTCATGGATGACAATCAGATTTTTATGGCCGAGGAAGATATTCATAAGACTGCTTTCAGGTGTCCTGGTGCAATCGGTTTATATGAGTGGGTTATTGTTGACTGTCATTATCAACCAGTTTCGACCGTCAATATTACCAAAATAGAGGAGAACTAGTGATGCTTGCAACGCATAAATGTGTTAGAATAATAATATTCCACTAGTATTAGGTATGCTAACCTTTAGTAGAGAATAACACTAAAGTGGAGGAGAATCGACATCAACATAGATGATAAATCAGTCGGACGATGTCGAGGATCAGACTTATGTATGAATGGGCCAAGAACTCCGAATTGACACGATGAATTGGGCCAAAATTCACAAGTCTACATAAAGGAGCAACGAAGGAGGCCGCCAGCCGAAAGGTGGGCTGGTTGGGCCGACCCATGGTTCGGCCGAACCTCCCTCGTCGCCGTTTGATCCTGGTTTTGGCTGGATGGTTGAGATGAAGCCCCAATGACGGTTGGAGGGTATTACCGACCATTCCAACCGTCACAACCGTCATAGTTCAGCTATAAAATGAGCTCCTCTTCTCACTTCACTCACACACATCAAGCAAGAGCTCTCTCATTTTTCTCAAGTTTGGTTTAGTAGTATATAGCTGGTGGAATAGGAATATAGTAGAAATCAGGAGTCCGGAAGCCTTCGGAAGAGTTCGGGTATGGCTCTGGTAGCTTTCCTTTCCTCTTTTGTAAGCTTTGTACTTTTATTAGAATACTCTTCTATATACATTTATGGTATTGAAATACTTTCCGAGTATATGAATGCCTACTTTACATTTTGTTCATGTTATACTGAATATAAGGCTAGCTTATCTGGGAGATGCTTTGGTGCGGGTATAATGTTTGCTTATGCAATTACTCTATGTCATGACGATGATATTAAAGTAGTATCTGGTAGTTTAGATGTGGTGTCTAGATTACGAGATATCATTATTTGGGGTTATATGCTGCGGATGAGAGGTGGGCCGCTGATGGTGACAGCTCAGTACGGGTATTCCTCCGCGCCTGTATATGATCCTAAGTTAATTTCATGGGGAGGGTATTCCTCCGTATTTAGCCCCAGTTGTATGGTCATGACGGGCTGTCGTAAGGAACTTGGCAATCAGGGGTGGCTTCTCGAAGTATCAGGAGGACATCGGATAGAGGGTATTAGCTAGTATATCAGATAACTAGAATGTCTGTATACTATGTATATTAGAAGTATAGGAATAGGTTATCTTTCTCTTTTCTTTCCACCTAGCTTAGATGATATATCATGAGAATAAGAAGTTAATGCTTGTGTGTTACTCTACCCTTGGATTATCTTAACCCCTACTTAGAATATGATTATCACAAGTAATATATAAATTACTAGTCAAGTTATCTCTACATGATCTTCCCACGGGATAAAATAAATACGATACCCTTGGAATACTCTCGGGTGCAATGCTACAATGGTATATCCGTGCGCTTGCGGATGAACTCTGTCACCATAATATACCAGAAGTATTTCTGCGCCATTGCTGGGAATTATATTTCTAGTAATATCGTTAAGAAATACCAACAAGCATTTCTGGCGCCGTTGCTGAGGAAGATTCATAATAGAGATTACCTGAACTAATACTTTATATTTACCTTTGTATAATCATTTTCCTTTGTAGGCTAACCTTGGTTATTTTCACTTTTGTTGTGAAAACAGGGTAGTGCGTGACTGGTTTCAACTGGGCGGAATACTTCAACGAAAATCCATAAGCTTTCTTCCGTAGCGTCAGGCCGCGAGTCGTTGTTCCGTAGAAAACTCTACCGACAGAGAAACCAGCCGTACCAGCGCCACCGACCTTCAAGACTATGGCTAACAAGACTCTTCGCGAGTTCGCTGCTCCCTCTGCTGAGAATGTGGCCATTGGGCCGCAGATCAACATGGGAGATGTGGATTTCGACTTGGAGTTCAGCCTCATCACGATGTCGTAGGCTAGCCTGTTCTGTGGCAAGCCTAATGAGGATGCCAATGCTCATCTGCAACAGTTCCTGGAGATCTGTAGCACGTACACCATAAAAGGGCGTCAGTCCAGACGCCGTCAGGGTATGGCTGTTCCCGTTCTCCCTCCTCAGGAGAGCGAAGTAGTGGTTCTATGCCAATCGTGCTGCTGTCAACACCTAGGACAAATGCTCTATGGCATTCCTCTCGAATTTCTTTACAATGGGCAAAACCAATGCCCTTCGTGGGAGGATTTCCAGTTTCCAGCAGACAAGGGACGAATCTATTCCGGAAGCATGGGAACGACTGCAGGAGTACATGGCCGCCTGTCCTCATCATGGGATGGATGACTGGCTGATCCTGCAGAACTTTTATAATGGACTCACCCCGATGTCCCACGATCACCTGGACGCGGCAGCTAGAGGGGCCTTCTTCTCTAAAACGGTTCAAGGAGCCGTTGATCTAATAGAGAAGATGGTTTCCAATATGTATTGGAGCGAGGAACGACTTCAGACCCGTCAGTGAGGCATGCATACCGTCAAGGAGACGGAACTGCTTACTGCCAAGCTCGTGTTGATGCAAAAAACACACAGTGGCCTGGGAGATCTGCTTAGCTATAGTGCAGGTCCAAAGGATAGTGAGATGCGAGTGTGCCAGTCAGTTTGATCCTGCAACTGACAAGATATGCAAATAATAGATCAAACAGCCGATCGGCTGACAAGCTGATGGAGTAGTTCCAGCCGATGCCGATACCAGCCGATAGCGATAGGGTTTAAGCAATCAGCTATATGTCCAAAGTAGATAATGATATAAAGGCAATCGGCTGATGATAATCAATATAATTAAACAATATAATCCAGTAGAAACCAGTCGGCTAATAATGATATGATAGAATAAGCATTGATCTGAAGGTTAAAGCATACATCGGCTGAAGGTCCGATGTCATAAAATCCACAAGATTAAATAATGAAACCTTTGTTGTCATCGGCTAAATCCAACTTATATGTATATGCAATCCTTGTAAGCCGATGCAACATATAGATACCTGATCAGCTGAAACCCCGATGAAACCCTTATTGACAGTCAAAAGCAGGCTAAGGATTATGGTTCTAAACATGACTTAGTAGATGAAATTTAACTGATGCAACACTAAGTATGAAAAGAAACATAATATCTAGACAATCAAGTCGTTGACTGAGTTTTCAGGGGGGAAGATGTCTAAGCTAATCTAATCTAGCAACACGATTTAGCCGATACCAGCATAAACCCTAAAACGAGAAGCAGCCAATAGAGCTAAATTGATATGCTAAGACTAGATTAACAGAGACATATGATAAATAGGTAGGCAAATATATCATCCAAACCAGAGCAATCCAAGAGGTCGAATGTAATGATGCAGCCTTGAACGACGCCGACGTAAACGATACATTTGCCTGGGCCGATGGTACATTGGACTTACCCCTTCGCCGGAGATTGAACACCGATGCAGCCCCACGTCGGGTGCCAAGTCCCGCCGGACGATAAAATAAAGTTGAAAAGGTAAAAGGTGGTGATGCGCCGAATTGTATTGATCGAGATTGATAGATTACATAGACCCCGGGTGTACATATTTGTACCCATGGGTTGATACAAGTCCTTGTCGGACAAGAAAGAAACTTTCCTAAAGATAAAAGGAAAACATAAAGTCCTTATCAGACACTAAACACACTTTCCTAAAGATAAAAGGAACTAACAAACTATTCCTAATTAATAGATAACTTGCCACGCCGCATCCTCCTTGAACTCGGACTCTTCTGGATAAATTCCCTTTAGTTGATCCGACTCCATCGAAAACACGGTTGCTGGCGATTTGACGACTCCCATCGGTTGTTTCCTCCAATCGGCTGATTCCAGTACTCTAAAGCCGATATTGACTCTAAGCCGATGATAACTTCGGGCTTTACCAAATTTCACTGTTAACAGCTGGACCTCCTCATGAAGCGATTGGACGACCACGACAAAAAGCCACAAGGGACTGTCAAGGTCTTGGACTCACACGTCACGTGTGAGGTCTGCGGCAACACGGGTCATTCTGGAAATGATTGCCTGGATACCCGTGAGGCGATGTACATGGGCAACAACAACGGGTACTGTCCACAACGAGGTCAGGGGTGGAACCAGCCATGCCCATATGTTGACAGAAAACATGAGGCCTGGGAAATCTGCTTAACTCCAGTGCAGGTCCAAAACTCGCCTTCGGATGTATGAGCGTGCCAGTTGATTTGATCCTGCAATCAACAAGAAATAAAGACAAGAAAACCGTAGTTAAATCTATAAATGATAGCTGATCGGCTAGGTGCCGATGACATATGATTTATATTAAGCCGATGTCATATGTACATCGATCGGCAAGTGTTTAATAAACAATTCAGAACTAAATCTACTCGATCGGCTGTAGATATTAATGATATACAATCCTTATATCGATATATACTTAAATCAAGTGATTGGGATAGATGGGTCACCTTACCGAGACAGTATAAATCACTTAAATTGAGATATATATTAATAATGAGATTATATATATTCATAGCATAGCCGATCAGATAGATTTAGCATGTATCGGCTAATACTCCGATACCACTCTATATTAAGATATTAAAACAAGCAGAATATATCAATCATAAGCCTAATATACTTAACAGCAATAAGATCTTAATATGAAGGGCAGATTTAACATATCAATCAAGCATATAAAATAAAAGTAGTTACATCAGATAAGATCGGCTGAAACTCCGATGCTACCCTAATCGGCAACCAGAAAGCAGGCTAGAGATTGAAGTTCTAAACATGACTTAATAGATCAAACTCAACTGATGCAGTATTAAGTATGAAAAGAAGAACAATATCTAGACAATCAAGCCGCTGGATGTTTCATAGAGTGGTAGATATGTCACGTAATCTAAGTCAACGTCGCTATATAACCTAATCGGCTATCTTCTATTAACAGATATTAGCCGATTATAGGTTACATGACGATACTATCAACGATTACGTGAGATATATGATAACTCGACGAATTACATAAACAAGATTAGAGTATCATGAAGATGGAAGCACTAATCTCGAGAACACAAATCGTCATAACAAGCTTTACCTCTTGTTGAAGATCGAAACCGATGCAGCCCAACCCGAAAGTAAGAACTCGTCGAAATAAAACTAAAGCAAAAAGGGTGGCGATGCGCCGAGATTGTATTGAACGTGTGTTAGCTTGATTATATAGGGCTCGGGGTCTATTTATACCCGAGAATTACAAGATACGTCCATACCGGACACGACTATTATCTCTAACAAACTCTAAGATACCATAAGTCTTTGCGGCAGACTTTTGCCCAAACATATCTCTAAGGAAATTACATAGAATATCCTAACTAGTAGATACAATTGCCTTCTCAGGACTCTATCCTTGTGCGGCAATCACCATGAAGCACATTAACTCAACCCGATGACGTACACCGAATCGTATTGTCGGAATCGGCTGTATCGACTAGCCCCGTCTGACTCTAACTCTGTCGATCCTGACCGTAGCCGATTTGGATTGCAGCCGATTCTTGCTCTGTTTCTGCAACGATCTTCGTCTTGGATTCCGCTTCGATCGGCCCTTCATCTCCGATACTGAAGTTACCAAATTTGGTCGTTAACACCATATTATGAAGGAGGCAACAACAATGGTAACTTCTCTAACCAGCCCTCCTTGAAGGATCTTGTTTTTGCGCAAGCCAAAACTATTGATGCTTTAAGCAAAAAGCTCGCTACAAATGACAAGATCCTAGAGAACATAAATGTTAAGCTAGATGGCTTCGCTTCTGCTTTCCAAAATCAGCTGAGATTTAATAAAATGTTAGAAACCCAGCTAGCTCAGTTTGCATCCTTAGTCCCTGCAAATGAAACTGGTAAGTCCACTCGTGAGAATGTTAAGGCGATCACGTTGAGAATGTTAAGGCGATCACAACGAGGGGAGGTAAGTCCACTCGTGATCCGCCGTATCCTAACCCTGCAGGAACTAACGGAATTGCAAAAGAAGTGCCATCTAGTGACTCGGCTGACAAAGAGGTTCAGCTAGAAAAGATAGTGCCGCAGGAGTACTGCGACACATGGTTGCTGTCGTTTCATCAACGGAGTAGGAAACCATCAGTGGACGAGCAATTCGCTCGTTTTGCTGAAGTAATCCAGAAGATCCACATCAACGTACCGTTGTTGGACGCTATGCAAGTGCCAACATATGCTCGTTATCTCAAGGACATGCTCAACAACAAGAGACTGCTCCCAACAATGGAGGTGGTTAAGCTGACAGAACAATGTAGCAGCGTGATACTCCACAAGCTCCCGGAGAAGAAGAAAGATCCGGGGTGTCCTACGATCACCTGCTCGATCGGGGCACAACAGTTCGACCAGGCCTTTTGCGACCTCGGAGCCAGTATCAGCGTCATGCCAAAAGACGTCCCCGACAAGCTCAACTTCACGGTGCTGACACCAACACTGATGTGCCTCCAACTGGCTGATTTGTCAGTCCATTACCCGACAGGGATAGCGGAAGATGTGCCAGTCAAGATACGGGATTTCTTCATCCCGGTTGATTTCGTGGTGCTGGATATGGACATGGGGAAGGAGACGCCGCTCATCTTGGGGCGTCCGTTCCTTAGCACCGCGGGAGCCAACATTGACGTGGGAATGGGGAGTATCCGTTTCGACATCAACGGGAAGGAAAAAAGTTTGAGTTTCATCCGAGGACGGGCCGAACCCACAGAATATTCAAATGGTCGAAGTGGAGCCACCCAAGATGGACAGCCTGGTGAGATTCATGCAGAATTTTCTGGAGAAGGAAACAACGATGCCCAGGAACCGTTATTGGAGGACGCCGGTAAAACCACCCATACCGGCCAAGAAGCTAGAGCAGTCGGCTCCGAGGAAGCCGCCGTCCGCACGAAAGCGAAATAAGGTGTGGAGGGAGAAGCCAAAGACGCCCGCTCCATCACCTCCGGAGATGGGAGGAAAATCCGTGAGCTAAATCAGAAGGAGGTACAGTCTTGCACGTCGGACTTAAAATGACGCGACCTTTGTCAACAGGTAAATTGGTATGTATCCGCATATTTATGTTCAACAATTTGAATTTTTGCATCAACACATGTTTGAATTTCAAAATTGCATTTAGGATTTTTGAATTTTGAGGAAATTCTTCAAATGAATTTTTTTCAGAGCAAACCAAAATAAAATTTTCAACAAAAATTTACTGTGCCACGATCACACTGACCATTAGAATCCAACGGCCGAAAGTGGGGCCGGTTGGCCCACCAGAGGTTCGGCCGAACCGGCCAGGCAACGGTTACCTGCCACTTTTGGCAAGGTAATGGCTAGTGGGTCTCACATGTTATTTCTGACCGTTGTGGGTACCCTATAAGAGCCAACCGGCCGAGAGAGGGAAATCCACCCCATTTCAACACATTTTCATTCCCTCTCCAAAGTTTGCGCTCAAGTTCATTCAAGCTTTGATAGTTTCCCCCAAATTCAAAACACTTAGTTGCATATATACAAGTTGCTTTGGTGAAACTAACCGGTGGGTGCAACTCTTGTCATTTCTAACCCCTACCGAGTTAGTCCGTTCGTGCTCCATTGTCCAGAATGAGGAGGCGATTGTCTCGTTTATTCTAGGGGTCCGATTCTTCATCAAGTCATCATGACGAGTCTAGCACTCGTTCATTAGTTGATGTCTCGATGGAAGACACCGAAGCTCCGTGACGACTCCTGAACGACACCAACCTCGACATTGTCGGTGATCGGGAGAGACAAACCTACTACATGCTGAGCGACCGGGAGTATGCTCACACACGAGACTACTCACCGGAGCTGCTGAAAAAGATAGGTATAGATGTTGAATTTTGTGCTATTTGGAAAGCTGTTGGTTGGCAGAGATTTGTTGTGGTAGATGAGCCTGGTTCTTGTTTGCTTACTATGCAATTTCTGTGCACTTTGAAAGAAACAGAAGATGGAATTTCCTTTCGCTTTTTCCATAAGAAGTATACACTTATATGGAAAGGCTTAAGCACACTTCTTGGTTTTTACGATTCCTGTAAAATCAATCTCTAGAAAGAAATTTCTAGGTTCGAGAAAAATAGGTTATGGGAAGATATTTCTGGTGCTCCAATTTGCAAGAAACCTAGGACGAATGATATCCATAATCCTACACTTAGGCTCATGCACAAATGGATTGCTATGACTTTGTTTCCTAGAGGTGATCTTAGACCCATTAGGGGGGATGAATTGATTATCATGTTTGCATGGTTAGAAAGATCAAAATTGCTCCTGTGAAATATATGATACGGCAATGGTTTGAATAAGGTAGAGAGTGAGGGGAAGCTCTGGAGGAGTGCCCGGAAGTTTGGCGCTCATCCGACTTCTACCTAGACGAGTGTAGCTTCGTAGGAGGAATTCTAGAGGAGTACCGGAGCTGTCGGTACACTCTGCTCCAGGTTCGGAGGACTTCTTCTATAAAGTAAGCATCTGTGTTCCTTTCTTATGTTATTTAATCATTTAGTCTGAGTATGATATATTTCCATCTTTGCGGGTTCATTGTTTAGTATATATACTAAGTGCTCTAGTACTAGGACTCGGGATAAAAAAGGAAGTTCCTGCGCGAGTATTAGAGTAGTAATTAATAACTTAGGCGTGGTGTCTCGGTTAGAGATTACCTTCGTTTGTTGTGCATCCCACGGATTTGTTAGAGGTAGGCGGCATGTGGTGACAGCCTTGAATCCCGTCCCAGTAATCCTCCACGTTCGAATACATCATAGAGCTATAGCCAGAACTACGCTTCCAGACCAGCAGGGGTCGGTGCCCGAAGCAACAAATAGGAAATTACCTTTGCTTAGCGTAGATAATTAAAACACATAGAAAGTCCTCTCTAGCCTAGCCTACATATCATTAGTTGTTGCCCTTGGATAGTCTTAGCCTTAGGTAAATTACACACGTTCCCTGAATTCGATATCCTATAGGGGTTACCCGAAGGTGAAGTGCTACTGCGGTACGCTGTGCGCTTGCGGATTTATCTGTGGTCGAAAGAAATACCAACAAGCATTTCTGGCGCCGTTGCCGGGGAACGGTTGCTAATTTATCCGAGTCTAGGTCATCCTCGTATGTTTATTTTTATTTCTTCTTCTTTTATTCCTTTCCTTGATGGAGCAACCCACAATTCAAAACCTTTCTGCTCCTCGGGCTGATCTTTGTGAGCCATCCTGTTCTTCAAAACCAACCCTTTCGGATGGCTACGAAATCGGTCCTGGCTTTATAGCCATGATTCGAGAGCAAACCTTCTCTTGTGGTATTAGTGAAGACCTATACCTCCATCTTCGGGACTTTGAGCTAGTGTGTTCATGCCTATCCATCGTAGGCATGACGCATGAAACTCTAAAGTGGAAGTTGTTTCCTTTTTCACTTAGAGATGAAGTGAAGCAATGGTACACTCTGTCTGTCAAGAAATTCCATGGTGAATGAGAGGAGCTAAAGTGCAAATTTTGCCTTGCCTTCTTTCCATCAACCCGTGTAATTAATCTTCGATTAGACATCCTTTCTTTCTGATAGAACGAGAAGGAATCTCTCAGTGCAGCCTGGGCTAGGTTCTCATTATTAACTCAGTCTGGCCCAGACTTGTCTTTACCCGATCATGTATTGTTACAACATTTTCAATACGGGTTAGACATGGAGTCTGCCGAAAATCTCGATATTTCTGCCGAAGGATCATTTGCCCACAAGACAACCGCCGAAGGAAGAGAACTCTTATATCTGATCTTAGAGATCGAAGTGAAGCCGTCTCGGAGGTCGAGATTATCGATGAGGAACCTCTGCACGTGGAGTCGGAACCCGACTCAACTGCCGAATCCTCATTCCAAATGCTGGAGCCTGAGGAAGAAGAAATTCATCCTTCGGAAATTCCATTCCAATTCAGGGGTGATCTTTATGATGATTATGAGAACACCCTGAATTATTCCAGCAAAAAAGAAGGCTCGTCCCAACCATGAGCCGTTCGAGGAGGTGATATTGTTTGTATCTTTGTCCGTTTCTTCTGAACCTATTATCCATCTTCATGAAACTGAACGACCGTCATCACCCTCGATCAAGCCTAAGCCTTGTCCCTCTGGCCCTCATAATGTTGTTCTTGTTTATCACCAAGAAACAACCCG
This sequence comes from Oryza sativa Japonica Group, assembly GCF_034140825.1. Lineage (NCBI taxonomy): Eukaryota > Viridiplantae > Streptophyta > Magnoliopsida > Poales > Poaceae > Oryza > Oryza sativa. The sequence continues at coordinate 15,985,336 of NC_089038.1, read as the reverse complement.
ATTCTTGCACGATCCATCTGTTGAGAACAAGAACCTTCAGGCCACGGGCAAGCTTGAGACATTGACTCTGGAGGATGAGAGAAAACATTCCACATATGAGCATAAAAGTTTCTATTGCAAAATCCCTTTGGATTCATGCTCACATAAGGAATCCCTAGAGTCCTGTTCGATTAGTACAACTTCCCTGTGTGAGGACCAAAACCACCTTCCAGTCCTCATTTCTAGCATGTTTATAAGGATGGTTGTGGATGCTTACATTTATCAAAAATACTGCAAATCTCGTATTTGTTTGTGGCACTAATCTTGCAAAGCGATGTCTCCATGGTCGAGCTTGTGAGCATAAACAAAGCACTGGCGGGAGATACCCCGGATTATCATGGTAAGCTTTCTTCCCAATAAAAGGAAGAACCAGTTTTTAGGATAATATGCACCTTCGGGTATTCTTGGTCGCTAACCATTGTAGGTTGAGATTAAGAACGAGGGTCATGCGATGCCTAAGGACACGGTAGCTATATCAACTGTACACTTTGGTGATCCTTGGTATTGAAACACACTCTATAGGATAATCCGACATCACACACTTGGTTTTGATGTCTTGTGACACAAAAGTCCAAGTGTGGGGGGAAGGTCGACGAGCTTTTCATGACGAGTTCCATCCACTAAGGCCATCTTGGTTTGAAGTAGGTGTTAGTCCTAGCTTGCTAAAAAAAGAAAAAAAAAGAAAAAAAAAGAGGACAAAAGAGAGATAGAAGAAAAGAAAAAAAATAGGAGGAGAAGAAAAGAGCAAGAGAGCTGATGGGCTACATTTGGATCAATGACCACATTAGGTGCGTGTCTTTAAAATATGGCTATACAACTCGCTAGTAGCAATCGTGCTGCCTGGCTACACCTAGTCCCGCCTTCAAGCTCATGCACAACTTCTCGCTCCCGCAGCACCTACGCGCAATTAAGTAAGAGGAGTTGCCCTCTTCTTTTCTAAGCGTTTGCTGCCACTCCAGTTGGCACCTGCATATTTGCCCAAAAAGAGAGCTATCCTACGTCTCTACATCATTTTGCCAATGGATCACGCCTTCAAGGCACAAGGTTCTTGCACCTGAGGTGTGAGCGTGACCAAGTTGCTTGCCAGAGTTAGCATGGTCAAAGCGTCGTCCTCCGATACAATCTGCGTGGAGATGGAGGAGAAATAGACAATCATATGTGACCATGCCACTGCCCCATAGATTTCAAAATATACATCATGCTGGCAGTAAGTACACTCAGGTATGCGAAGGACAGAAAAAAATTCACCACATCTTTTACTCTTACTTATCTCTATTTGAATGAGACTTGAGTATACATGGTTATGTTTCTTATGTCTATTTGCATATGCTCTGGTTTGGGTGTTTTCGCAAGACACCCATAGACTTTTTAAATTAAGCATGGTGCTTAGGTTAAACTAGTCTACTTTAATCAAATTAGACATGGTGTTTAGTTTGACTAATGAATTTCATAGTTAATATGTTCATAGACATTGGATATATATCTTCCGTGGACTAACCCCTGCAGGAAAATTTTCACATTGACGGGTGAGTCCTCAAGTTCAATTCACAATGGAGGTAGGTCAGGGCCGGGAACAAATCAATTGGTAACATGCAAAGGAGAAACATATCACCTATAAAGGTCCACGGTGCGTATATTACTAATTGCTCCTTTAACATGTTCAAGCAAATTTACCTCAGCCTTGTATGAGTTACACTTAAACGAAAACTTGCTGAATATTAAAAATTTGAAAAAAAATATTTTCAGAATAAAAGGACTGTCTCTCGAAAATAAAATAAAATGTTGGCAACTTCTGGGATCCACGCTTCTTAAGTTTTGAATCCAATTTCGTTTTAGCGTGGATGTGAACAATTAATCTTGAGGCGATGATGAAATCTTTTCAAATCTTTGTAGTCCCTCAAGTATTTGTTGTCCACTAACCTTTTTCAGGAAATAAAAAGACAATCAAGGAGCAGTGTACAATAACTTCAAATAGTTATAACACGCTCCTTATCCATGAGAAAAGAGATGCACAGGGAACCAAGTAGAACAAATGCAAAACTTGTTGCATTCTTGCATTCGGTTCAAATCTTGGTAAGACCAATCTGGTAAGAATATCATACACCATGCGAATCCTCATCTCATGTCTCCATCTTGCCAGGTGTTGGTATTTCTTAACGACATTACTAGAAATATAATTCCCAGCAATGGTGCAGAAATACTTATGGTATATTATGGTTACAGAGTTCATCCGCAAGCGCACGGATATACCGTTGTAGCATTTCCGTCGTATTTATTTTATCCCGTGGGAAGATCATGTAGAGAAGACTTGACTAATAATTTATATATTGCTTGTGATAATCATATTCTAAGTAGGGGTTAAGATAATCCAAGGGTAGAGTGACACACAAGCTTTAACTACTCATTCTCATAATATATTATCCAAGCTAGGTGGAAAGAAAAGAGAAAGATAATCTATTCCTATACTTCTAATATACATAGTATACATATATCCTAGTTAGCTGATATACTAGCTAATACCCTCTTTCCGATGCCCTCCTGGTACTTCGAGAAGCCACCCCTGACTGCCGAGTTCCTTAAGACAGCCCGTTATGACCATACAACCGGGGCTAGACACCACATCAAAACTACCAGATACTACTCTAATATCATCGTCATGACATAGAGTAATTGCATAAGGAAACATTATACCTGCACCAAAGCACCTCCCAGATAAGCTAGCCGTATATTCTGTACAACAAGAACATAATGTAAAGTAGGTACTCATATACTCGGAAAGTATTTCAATACCATAAATATATTTAGAAGAGTATTCTAATAAAAGTACAAGGCTTACAAAAGAGAAAAGGAAAGCTACTAGAGCCGTACCCGAACTCTTCTGAAGACTTCCGGACTCCTGATTTCTACTTTATTCCTATTCCACCAGCTAGATACTACTAAACTAAGCTTGAGAGAAATGAGAGAGCTATTGCTTGAGGTGTGTGTGAAGTGAAGAGAGTGAGCTCCTTATATAGAGGTAGTTATGACAGTTGTGGAAGGGGAATTGTCCAAAGTGCCCTCCAACCGTCATTGGGATGCAATCCTGGACGTCCAGGTCAAAACCTGGATCCAACGGCGCCAGGATTGGTCCAGGTTCGGCCGAACCTAGGGATGGCCCAATCCAGCCCAATTTCGGCTGGTGTCCTCCTCTATTGCTCCACTCCATAGACTTGTGAATTTTGGCACAATTCATTGTGTCAGTTCTGAGTTCTTGGCCCATCTATTCATAAGTCTGGTTCTCGACATCGTTCGATTGATTTATCATCTAAGTTGATGTCGATTCTCCTCCACTTTATTGTCATTCTCTGCAAAAGGTTAGTAAACCTAATACTGGTAGAAAATTATTACTCTAACATACTTATGGATTGCAAGTATCACTAGTTCTCTCCTATTTTGGTAGTATTGACGGTCGAAACTGATCGATAACGACCGTCACACCAGGATACCCACCAGGATACCCACCATATCCATTGTTGCCATAAAACAAAAAGAAAAAATAAAATAAAATAAAATAAAGTTGGCTCCCGCAGTGCTAAGGAACGTACGCCCCAGGATGAGCGGCGTCTCCTTTCCCGTCTCCATGTCCAGCACCAGGAAATCAACCAGGATGAAGAAATCCCGTATCTTGACTGGCACATCCTCCGCTATCCCTGCCGGGTAACGGACTGACGAATCAGCCAGTTGTAGGTGCATCGGTGTTGTTGCCAACACCGTGAAGTTGAGCTTGTCGAAAACGTCTTTTGGCATGACGCTACCACTGGCTCCATGGTCGCACAAGGCCTGATCGAACTGCTATGCCCCGATCGAGCAGGTGATCGTGGGACACCCCGGATCCTTCTTATTTCCCGGGAGCTTGTGGAGTATCACGTTGCTGCATTATTTTGTCAGCTTGACCACCTCCGTTGTTGGGAGCGGTCTCTTTTTGTTGAGTATGTTCTTGAAATAACGAGCTTATGTTGGCACTTGCATGGCGTCCAACAACGGCACGTTGATGTGGATCTTTTGGATTACTTCAACAAAACGAGCGAATTGCTCGTTCACTGACGGTTTCCTACTCCGTTGAGGGAATGGCAACAACCTTGTGTCGCAGTACTACTGCGGCACTGTCTTTTCTGGCTGAACTTCCTTGTCAGCCGAGTCAATAGATGGTGCTTCTTTTGATATCCCATCAGTTCCTGCAGGGTTAGGATATGGCGGATCACGAGTGGACTTACCTCCCCTCGTTATGATCACCCTAACATTTTCAACAGAGGAGTCGGGTTGCCCCAGAACCCTCCTAGATTCATTTGCAGGGACTAAAGATGCCAACTGAGCTAAGTGGGTTTCTATCATTTTATTGAAGCTGAGTTGGTTTTGGAATGTGGAAGCAAAGCCATCTAGCTTGACATTTATGTTCTCTAGGATGTTATCATTGGCAGCAAGCTTTTTGCTTAGCGCGTCAGTGGTTTTAGCTTGCGCAAAAACAAGATCCTTCAAGGAGGATTGGTTAGAGAAGTTACCGTTATTGTTACCTCCTTGATAATATGGGCGTGGTTGGTTCCACCGCTGACCTCCTTGTGGACGATACCCGTTGTTGTTGTTGCCCATGTACATCGCCTCCTCACGGGTTTCCGGGCAGTCATTCCCAGAATGGCTCGTGTTGCTGCAGACCTCACACGTGATGTGATAGTCCAAGGCCTTGACGGTGCCTTGTGGCTGTTTCTCGTGGTCATCCAGCCGCTTTATGAGGAGGTCCAGCTTGGCAGCAAGCAGTTCCGTCTCCTTGACGATGTGCATGCCTTGCTGATGGGTCTGGAGTCGTTCCTCGCTCCAACCCATATTTGAGACCATCTTCTCTATAAGATCAACAGCTCCTTGAACAGTTTTAGAGAAGAATGCTCCTCCAGCTGCCGTGTCCAGGTGATCGCGGGACATCAGGGTGAGTCCATTATAGAAATTCAGCAGAATCAGCCAGTCGTCCATCCCATGAAGAGGACAGGCGGCCACGTACTCCTGCAGTCGTTCCCATGCTTCCGGAATAGACTCGTCCCTTGTCTGCTGGAAACTAGAAATTCGTCCACGAAGGGCGTTGGTTTTGCCCATCGGGAAGAACTTCGAGAGGAATGCCGTAGAGCATTTATCCCAGGTGTTGATAGCAGCACGGTTGGCATAGAACCACTGCTTAGCTCTCCCGAGGAGGGAGAACAGAAACAGTCGCAGCCTGACGGCGTCGGGACTGACGCCCTTGATGGTGTACGTGCTACATATCTCTAGGAATTGTTGCAGATGAGCATTGGCATCCTCATTAGGCTTGCCACAGAACGGGCTAGCCTACGCCATCGTGATGAGGCTGGAATTCAAGTCGAAATTCATGTCTCCCATGTTGATCTACGGCCCAATGGCCACATTGTCAGCAGAGGGAGCAGTGAACTCGCCGAGAGTCTTGCTAATGATAGTCTTGAAGATTGGTGGTGCTGATACGGCTGGTTTCTCTGTCGGTAGAGTTTTCTGTGGAGCAACGACTCGCGGTCTGATGCTCCGGAGGAAAGCTTCTGGATTTTCTTTGAAGTTCTTCGGCAATTTGAAACCAGTCATGCACTACCCTGTTTTCACAACAAAAGTGAAAACAACCAAGGTTAGCCTGCAAAGGAAAATGATTATACAGAGGCAAATATAAAGTATTAGTTCAAGTAATCTCTATTATGAATCTTCCCCGGCAACGGTGCCAGAAATGCTTGTTGGTATTTCTTAACGATATTACTAGAAATATAATTCCCAACAATGGCGCAGAAATACTTATGGTATATTATGGTTACAGAGTTCATCCGCAAGCGTACGGATATACCATTGTAGCATTTCACCTGAGAGTATTCCAAGGGTATCGTATTTATTTTATCCAGTGGGAAGATAATGTAGAGAAGACTTGACTAATAATTTATATATTGCTTGTGATAATCATATTCTAAGCAGGGGTTCAGATAATCCAAGGATAGAGTGACACACAAGCTTTAACTACTCATTCTCATAATATATTATCTATGCTAGGTGGAAAGAAAAGAGAAAGATAATCTATTCCTATACTTCTAATATACATAGTATACATACATCCTAGTTAGCTGATATACTAGCTAATACCCTCTTTCCGATGCCCTCCTGGTACTTCGAGAAGCCACCCCTGACTGCCGAGTTCCTTAAGACAGCCCGTTATAACCATACATCAGGGGCTAAATACGGAGGAGTACCCACCCCAGGAAATTAACTTAGGATTATATATAGGCGTGGAGGAATACCCGTACTGATCTGTCACCATAAGCGGCCCACCTCTCATCCGCAATATATAACCCCTAATAATGATATCCCGTAATCTAGACACCACATCTAAACTACCAGATACTACTCTAATATCATCATCATGACATAGAGTAATTGCATAAGCAAACATTATACCTGCACCAAAGCATCTCCCAGATAAGCTAGCCGTATATTCAGTATAACAACAGCATAATGTAAAGTAGGTACTCATATACTCGGAAAGTATTTCAATACCATAAATGTATTTAGAAGAGTATTCTAATAAAAGTACTAGGCTTACAAAAGAGAAAAGGAAAGCTGCTAGAGCCATACCCGAACTCTTCCGAAGACTTCCGGACTCCTGATTTCTACTCTATTCCTATTCCAACAGCTAGATATTACTAAACTAAGCTTGAGAGGAATGAGAGAGCTATTGCTTGAGGTGTGTGTGAAGTGAAGAGAGTGAGCTCCTTATATAGAGGTAGTTATGACGGTTGTGGAAGGACACTTGTCCGAAGTGCCCTCCAACCGTCATTGGGATGCAATCCTGGACGTCCAGGCCAAAACCTGGATCCAACTGCGCCAGGATTGGTCAGGTTCGGCCGAACCTGGGGTTGGCCCAATCCAGCCCAATTTCGGTTGGTGGCCTCCTCTATTGCTCCACTCCGTAGACTTGTGAATTTTGGCCCAATTCATCTTGTCAGTTCTGAGTTCTTTGCCCATCTATTCATAAGTCCGGTTCTCGACATCGTCCGATTGATTTATCATCTAATTTGATGTCGATTCTCCTCCACTTTATTGTCATTCTCTGCAAAAGGTTAGTAAACCTAATACTGGTGGAAAATTATTACTCTAACATACTTTTGCATTGCAAGCATCACTAGTTCTCTTCTATTTTGGTAGTATTGACGGTCGAAACTGATCGATAACGACCGTCACACCAGGATACCCACCAGGATACCCACCATATCCATTGTTGCCATAAAACAAAAAGAAAAAATAAAATAAAATAAAATAAAGTTGGCTCCTTGGTCTTCACTCTCGTCTTTCTTTTTCTTTTAGTGTCAAATGAAGAGTCCCAGGAACAACGACAAGTGTGGGGGTGATCTTGCACATCAACGTCGTAACTGTTGGTGCGAAAAACACGTGGCCTGGAAGATCTGCTTAACTCCAATGCAGGTCTAGGAAATCTTGCTTTTGGACCTATGAGCGTGCCAATTGATTTGATCCTGCAATCAAGAAGAAATAAAGACAAGGAAACCGTGGTTAAATCCATAAACGATAGCCGATCGGCTAATAGCCGATGACATATCATTTATCTTTGAGCCGATGTCATATATGCATCGATCGGAAATCATGAATAAATAATAAAGAACTAAATCTACTCGATCAGCTATAGATATTAACAGTATACAATCTTGGTGTCGGTATATATTTAAATCAAGTGATTGGGATAGATCGGACGCCAAGCCGAGACAGTATAAATCTCTTAGATCGAAATATATATTAACAAGAAGATTATAGACATCTATAGCATAGCCGATCAGGTAAATCTAGCATGTATTGGCTAATACTCCGATACCACTCTATATTAAGATATTAAAGCAAGCAAAATATATCAAACAAGAAGCTTAATATACCTAAAAGCAGTAAGATCTCAACATAAAGGGCAGATCTATCATATCAATTAAGCACATAAAATATAAGGCTAAATCTGGTAAGATCGGCTGAAACTCCGATGAAACCCTAATCGGCAACCAAAAACAGGCTAGAGATTGAAGTTCTAATCACGACTTATAAGATCAGACAACTGATGCAGCCAAAAGTATGAAAAGAAATACAATATCTAGATAATCAAGCCATTGATTGTTTCATAGGATGGTAGATACCCTATATAATCTAAGCCAACATTGATATTTAACTTAATCGGCTATCTTCTAACGATAGATATTAGCCGGTTGAAGGTTAAATAATAATATTGTCAAAGATTATATAAAATATATGATAACTCGACAACTTACATAAACAAGATTAGAGTATCATAATGATGGAAGCACTAATATCGAGAACACAAGCTGCCATAATAACTTTTACCTCTAGTTGAAGATCGAAACCGATGCAACTCAATCTGAAGGCAAGAACTCGTCGAAACCAAATGAAAGTTAAAGGGTGGCGATTCGCCGAGATTGCATTGATTGTGTGTTCGTTTATTACATGGGGCTCGGGGTCTATTTATACCCGAGATTACAAAATATGTCCATGTCGGACACGACTCTTATCTCTAACAAACTCTAATATACCATAAGTCTTTGCGGTAGACTTTTGCCCAAACTTATCTCTAAGGAAATTACATGAAATATCCTAACTAATAGATACAATTGCCTTTCCAGGACTCAATCCGTGTGTGGCAATCCATATGAAGCACATTAACTTAATCCGACAACGTGTATCGAATCATATTGTCAGAATCGGCTTGATCGGCTAACCTAGTCCGACTCGAACTCTGTCGATTAAGGTCGCAGCCGATTCTTGCTCTGTTTCCAGAACGATATTTGTCTTGGATTCCGCTTCGATCTAATCTTCATATCCGATACTCAGATTAGCAAATTTGGTTGTTAACACATGCCCCCCAAGTCCGGAATATTTGGTAATGTTTCGGATTTGCCATATATTGTCTCCAAGAGAATATCGCACTTGTCGTTTTTTTACCGTTACTCCAGCGCTTTAAATACTAACCGTCAACTCTGAGAAACTTCACACCGTTTCCTCCATTTTCACTGCTGAAGCAAACTCCTCCTTCTCTCTCTTCGGCGATCCGCTCGGCGCGCAAGGCGATTTCCAGGCGATCTCCTCTCCGACCAAGTTTCCGCCCGCGGCGATGTCGACTTCCGCCAACCCATCTGCCGTGCCATCGGCCGAGTACGCAGAGGTATGTGCCCATCGGCTAGATCCCTTTTTCCCATGCAATAGATCAGTTTTTCTTCATCTTATCTTGTTTTCTTCTTCTCTATTCCTTTTGGATTTGTAGCATCTTTCCATTCTGGTTGCAGTCCCCAGTTTGTTTCACGATCACCAGTATTTTCTCGGTCCGATTGGCAGTCTCGACCCCTATGAGTTCATTAGTGCTGAGACCAATATGATCCCTTTTAGACTGGCCAACCCGAACCTAAATCACTTGAAAAACACCTTCAAATCCTGGCCTTCACTTGAGAAAAGCAATCCCGAGAAAAGTTGGCCTGTGTGGTACAAGCGAGTATCGGCTAGCAAGCAGGCTCACTGGGACGAAATTGGAATCGGCCAGGCACTTGCCCTTACTCTAGCTAATTCGGCTAAGGATGAGCCACTGATGGCCGCTGCAGCCTATTTTTGGTCCAATACTCTCAATGCTTTCCTCTTCATCCAAGGGCCAATGATACCAACTCTGCTAGATGTCACCATGATCATTGGCTTAGATGTGACTTCATCAGCCAACCCAATAAGCTTAAACACGAAGAATACCTTTGAATTCAAAAGCAAGAGCATTGGAGACTGGTCGGGTTACATTGCAGCGTATATGGGCAAAGGGCCTATCACCTCCCGAGAGCATATAGCCTTTCTGCTAATGTGGCTAGAAAAATTCTTATTCTGCGGATGAAGTTGTGGCCCCACAACCAACTGGCAGTTCTTAGCCGAAGCCCTAGAGACAAAAAGGCAATTTCCTTTAGGCAAAATCCTCCTCGGCTACTTGTATCAGATGCTGAACAACGCATCAGCTAAGATAGCTGTCGGCTCAGTCGTCGGTGCAGGTGGACCACGGTGGCTACTGCAGACTTGGTTAAACTTGGTAGCCATGAAAGCTATCAATCGGCCAGCTGTGACAGTTGTTGAATTCCCTAGATTAGAGCCGATCACAGACAATGATGGAGAAGAGCGTACCCACTGCAGGTGTATGTCCTATGGGGAGTATGCATCCACACCAGCCAATGCTGGAGCAAAGTTATCGGCTGAGTTTCTGAAGGACTGGTTCTTCAGTTTCTATGATGGATTTCAGAAGAATGCCCGAGTTTGGTTTCCATATGCAGACTCGACGGATTTAGATCTGCTGGCAGAGTTCAGATTTGAAGACATCAACCATGAGAAATATCAAAAGTCTAGAGAAATCTTCGCTGCCACCATTAGCCCCTGCATTCTTCCTGTTAGTATCCATCAAGGGAGAAATATTCAGGTTTCTTATGAGTTCTACCATCCGATAAGCTCGGCCAGGCAATTTGGAATGGGCCAACTCCCAATCGGCTTGTACTTTGCCGATAAGACACAATGTAGAGGAGATATTTCTTCAAGCTTGATGATGGATCGGCTGCTCAACATCTCAAGACCTCCCTTGGGCAGCATTGAGAACATAGAGCTAGCAAGTTTTAGGAGTAGGGCCTTTGATAGATGGTGGAGTGAATGGAAACTACATCTATTCCATCAACCAGCTTCCATGTATATGACAGACCTATTTCCGGATGTCATCCCTCAGGTAAATCTTTACTTTGTCAATTCTGCTAAAATAACCGTCAGCCGATTGGTACCTTGACTAACTTCTTCTTCTATCTTGCAGACAACAGAATCTTCTCCTCCTCGTAAAAGCAATAGGGACAAGGACATAGAATATGCTCTAGGCCTCATACCAGACAGAGGTGGACCATCAACCCCAATCATCGGCTACCATGCCCCCAAGACCTCAAGTCTACTCCAAGGGCTAATAAGAGAACCGGCCGATGCTGGCAAGAAGAGAAATACCAAGGTATCGGCTACTGACCCATCAGCTCTAGCTCCACAGAAAAAAGCCAAGAAGAAGAAGTCCAAGCCAACCGATGATTTGCCTACCTTAGATCCATCTATCGAACAAGCCCTGGATGAAGAGGAAATTGGAGAAGATGTTGATCAAGCTGCAGCCGAGCTAAGTGACCTAGGAGAAAAAACACCATCGGCTCCACCTAAAAAGACGCCTCCAACTCCTGCAGCTCCAACTCACTTTACAAGGGTAACTTATCCTGACAAGCTCTTAAAAAATTTCCATATAGCCGATCATTCATTGAACTTGTATTTGTAGAAGAAGAAAATCGCTTCAAAGAAGACATCAGCAAAAGCATCATCTAAACCAGTTCCATCGGTAAGACTCCTTCTGAAGAATCTTTTAAAATTTAATCATAACCGATGCTAATTTACATTTGTCTTTTTAGCCTACTCCTCCTCCTTCACCCCCTGTGCAGCCGATGTCAAGCGGCCGTACTCCAATGGTCATGGGCAGCCATCATATTGAAGAAGAACAACAACCAGCCGCTCCTGCTATCCCAGTAAATCTTTCTTTTTTCAAAAACCCCAAATCGGCTGTACAACATGCTTCAGTGTTAACCCTTTTCCAACTTTCATCTTTATAGGTCTTAGCCGATCTATTCTCTTTTGACATCAAGGACTACTTCGACGAGGTGGAAGAAGACACCACCAGCAGATCCCTAGCTCCTCTATATGAAGATGTTAGAAGAAGTCTCGAAGACATTTGTCATCGTCTAGAGGCATCATTAGACAGCTTGGTGACCGACTGCGGTTCTATTCGGGCAAGATTCAAAACAATCCAAACCTCAATCCCATATGACCTATCAAACGTCCTTACCCCAGCTATATACCTTGAACAACATCAACTCAAGCTAGAGAAAGCAAGACAAAGACTAGCTGATCGGCGAGAGAAGAAAGACATAGAGGCAACAATCCAAGCCAATCGGCAGCTTGTACATGCTGAAAAAATCAAGCTGGATCATCTTGCCAAAGAGCCAATCAAATCTACCATTGACCAACTAAAATCTGAGAAGATTGAGCTCTTAGCTCGCCTTGAAGAATGCAATGCTAAGCTTGCTATGGAAGAACAGAAGTTAGCCGATCTCCCGAGGGCAATTGAAGAACAAAAATCGAAGTTAAGATCAGCTATCAAGAACGTAGCTGATTTGACCAAGTCCCTTAAAGTTATTACTTGAACCAATGCTCAAGTTGCTCACGCCATCGAAGAAATCGAAGAAATCAGGCAAAAGGCAATATCGGCCATCCAACATTATTTATCTGCATAACTGATCGACTGTAATAGGGACTTAGTAACTTTTGTATCCATTTGTGTAATCAGCTAAGAAACTTTAACACTTTACTTAATTGTCTTGATGATCCTTTGTGCCGATTAATATAACTTGCTCAAAAATTCTCAATTTTTGTATATATGTGCCACCCTAATTTTGCAATGACGAAGGCATTGATAAAATTATAATTCAGACTAAGGGCGATATGTTACATATAGGCCATCATACATCAGCAGAACACAACCGATTATGAAAAAACAAAAACCACTAAGGGCGATATAACTATATCGGCCATCTCAAGGCGATGCAAACACACATCGGCTTTACACGCATCGGCAGACTCAGCCGATCATCAGTTAACCCATACACTAGGGTAATATTTCTTTTAATACTTTCCATTAAGTGCTCATCCATAAACTTCTCCATCAAGTCCTTGCAACATATAAGCTCCTTTAGACACAACCTTGTGGATTTGAAACGGTCCTTCCCAATTTGGTGACCACTTGCCGAATTTATTATCACGAGTTCCTACCGGCAAGATTAACTTCCAAACAAGCTCTCCCTCAGAAAAAGACTTGGGCACTACTTTCTTGTTATAATGTCGAGCAACCCTCTCCTTATCCTTGGTAACTTTTGCAAGAGCTCGCAATCGTGACTGAACCACATCCTCCCTCTCATCGGGCATGAGATTATAATATTCGCTGGCTGTCAATTCATTTTGTAAGTCTGTTCTTCTCGAGCTGATTCTAATCTCCCATGGTAAAACTGCTTCATGTCCATAAACTAGCTTATAAGGAGGAACTTGAATTGATCCATGACAAGTCATCCGATAGGACCACAATGCTTCGGCCAGTCTAGTATGCCATTGCCGAGGATAATCAGAAATCTTCCTCTTAATCAATTTAATCAAACTCTTGTTGGATGCCTTGGCTTGCCCATTAACTTGCGCATAATATGATGAAGAATTCAACAATTTGATACCCATGCTATCGGCAAATTGAACAAACTCATCGGACACAAAAATCGAGCCTTGATCGGTTGTAATGGTCTGAGGAATACCAAATCGATAAATAATATGCTCTTGGACAAATTGTATAGCATCCCCCCAATCAACTTTCTTCAAAGGAATCGATTCCACCCACTTGCTAAAGTAATCGGTTGCTACCAATATAAACTTATGTCCCTTACTCGAAGGTGGATTAATCATCCCGATCATGTCAATTCCCCAACCTCTGAATGGCCAAGGTTTGATGATAGGATTCATAACCGATGCTGGTGCCCTTCGAATTGCTCCAAACTTTTGACAATCTTCACAACCCTTGTAATATTTAAAACAATCTTTCAACATTGTCGGCCAAAAATACCCTGGACGTCTGAGCAACCACTTCATCTTATGAGCCGATTGATGAGTCCCACAAATTCCTTCATGTACCTCGCCTATTGCAACCTTGGCTTGATCAACACTCAAACATTTAAGCAACACTCCATCAATTGTCCGATAATACAATTCATCATCCAGCAAGGTATATTTCAAAGCTTTATAACACAACTTTCGTGAAGCCGATTGAGACGGATTCTGCAAATATCGAAAAACATCATGCCTTCAATCATCGGCTGTTATTGTAGCAACTTCTACTTTAACATCTTTCATCATCGGCTTGTACCCCAATGCTCCTTGAGCCAAATCATTAGCTTCAACGTTTTGCTCCCGAGATACATGTTTTAAAGTCACCAGCCGAAACCCATCCATCAACTTTCGGCACTTCTCATTATAGATCACCAATGTATCATTCTTGCATTTATATTCTCCTGCCAATTGACTAATCACCAACAAAAAATCGCCCATAATCTCGATAGCATCGGCTTCAACTTCCTTGAGTAATTGCAACCCTTTGAGAACCGCTTCGTACTCAGCCTGATTATTAGTTGCATAAGGTTTAATAGTATAGGAAAACACGAAACTTGCCTCCCGAGGAGGAATTATAACCAAGCCTATACCACAACCATGAGTGCACACTGACCCATCAAAGAACAATGTCCAAGGCACAATGTAAACTGAGCCGATTGAGCCATGACGATGATCCACTATAAAATCGGCTATAGCTTGTCCCTTAATCGCCTTCGGTGAATCATACCGAAGATCAAACTCTGTTAAAGCAAATATCCATTTACCATCCCTTCCTTTCAAAATTGGAGCCGATAGCATGTATTTGACCACATCGGCTTTACATATCACAGTGCATTCGTTGGACAATAGATAATGCCTTAACTTGGTGCAAGAGAAATACAAACACGAGCACAACTTTTCCACAGGAGAATACCTTGTTTCTGCATCCAAGAGCCTTCAGCTTAAATAAAATACAGCCCTCTCTTTGCCCTCAAGCTCCTGAATCAATACCGAGCCAATTGACTTCTCACCAGCTGACAGGTATAATCTGAAAGATATCCTCTTTTGTGGAGGAATCAAAACTGGAGGGGAACTAAGATATTCCTTTATATTATCCAAAGCTTTCTGTTGCTCTACCCCCCAAGTGAATTGTCGATCGGCTCTCAATCTCAATAAAGGTGTAAACGGTTCCAATCTTCCAGATAAATTAGAGATAAACCTCCTGATAAAATTTATCTTGCCGATCAACTCCTGCAGCTTCTTCTTGTCATCTGGAGGCTGGATCTTCTTAATTGCTTTAATACTCCTTTGAATCACCTCAATCCCCCTTTCATAAATAAGAAATCCCAAAAACTGGCCAGCTGATACACCAAAAGCACACTTTGTCGGGTTCATCTTCAAGCCATATTTTCTAGTTTTCTCGAAAACCTTCCTCAAATCGGCTATATGGCCATCTATTTCCTTTGACTTAACAACCACATCATCAATATAAACTTCAACCAACCAGCCGATTAGATCATGGTATATATAATTCATAGGCCGTCGATATGTAGCTCCAGCACTTTTCAAGCAAAAGTCATCACAACCCACTCAAACAAGCTGATTGCACCAGGACATCTAAAAGCTGTTTTATGAATATCTTCTTCTGCCATAAAGATTTGATTGTAGCCAGCATTACCATCCGTAAAACTCAATATCTTATGTCCTGAGGCAGCATCGACCAGCTGATCGGCAACCGGCATTGGGTATTCATCCTTTGGGGTAGCTTTGTTGAGATCTCGAAAATCAATGCACACCCTGACTTTGCCATTTTTCTTGATAACTGGAACTATATTGGAAACCCATTCAGCATATCGGCACGGACGAATAAAACCAGCATCATATAAACATTTGACCTCAGCCTTGACAGCTTCAAGCATATCGGCTTTGCATCTCCTCGGCGGCTGCTGGTATGGTCTAACCCCCGGTTTGATAGGGAGCCGATGTTCAACAATTGATCGGCTGAGTCCTGGCATCTCATAATATTCCCAAGCAAAGCAATCTCAGTATTTTTTCAAGAGCTCTATCAACTTGGTTATAAATTCGGAAGATAAGTTATTGCTGATGAATGTCAGCCTTGGTCTATCTCCTGGACCTATATCAATTTCCTCCAAATCATCAGCCGACATGAAACCTTGTCCTTGCTTGTCATCGAGATCATCTACCGTGTCCTTGGTGTAGACGTTTGAACCCTCCACGACGCCCTCAAAACAATAATTTGGGCTCTCCATCTTCAATTGGCTGTATATCACGATCGGACACATTTAGAAAATCTCCATCCCAAATTTTTCCAGACAGGCAATCAATACCATCCATCTCCCAAAGAGCTAAATCAGCACTAGCAACGTTAACTGACCTGTCGGCTGGCATAATTTCAATCCTGTCGCCTTGCCATTGAATCAAACATTGATGCATGGTCGAAGGAATAAAACAATTAGCATGAATCCAATCCCTTCCAAGAAACAAGCTATAGGAACCCTTCCCATCGATGACAAAAAATGTTGTAGGGATAGTTTTGCTGCCGACTGTTAGTTCCACATTCAAAACTCCTTTTGTTTCCGATGGATTGCCGCCAAAGTCTTTGAGAACCATGTTTGTCTTGATGAGATCCTCTGAATTTCTACCCAACTTCCTGAATGTAGCGCATGGCATCAAATTTACGGCAGCCCCACCATCAACCATCATCTTAGACATCGGCTTCCCATTGATATAACTGTTAATGTACAATGGTTTGAGATGCCGATTCTCTGTCCCCTCTGGCTTCTCAAAAACTTCTTGCTCTGGTGACAAAACCAACTTAGCCGAAACTTCCTCGACTTCATCAACATCGGCTTGTTTGGCTCCAAATTCCGTAGGCAATGTAAAAACCATGTTTACCGATGCAGTCACAACACTCTTCCCTTTAGCCAATCCTTTTGCCTCATCGGATTTGACTTCATCGGCTATGGCAGCTTGATTCTTAACACGTCACTCTTGCCTCGGCTTTGTCCTCTTCAGCCGATATTTGATCTCTTGCTCTACCTCATCAAAACGCTCTCTGTTCCTCAATTTTTGAACCCTTCTCTTCTGATTCTTTGTGAAGATACCAGAAGGACACCATTGAGCCTTTCTATCCTCATCATCTCCTTGATTATATTCTCGGTTTACTGGGCCCAATCTTTGATGAACAGGAACTCTTGTTTGCCTCAGCCGATTGTTTCTATTATACGATCGGCTTGAACTTTCTGCAACATCACTGCATCCAGGACAATTTTCGATAGATGGCAATCCCATACCCTCATTCCAGCAAAATCGGAAAAACTCGCAGTCCCAATGTGGATCAAAACCATCATCATCTTCTTCACAATACCTCTCCTGTTGCTTGTCATACTTTCTCTGGTATTTGTTGATAATTCTAGCTGAATTCATCTGAAAATTTTGGTTCCTCCCTGCATTGGCTATCCTCCCAGATGTATGCACCATATTGACAGGGAAAGGATTACCATCAACCTTCATCGGCTTCTTGGAATCATCGAATTTGATTTTTCCTCCTTTAATGGCCACCTGGATTTGCTGTCTGAAAACTTTGCAATCATTAGTAGAATGAGAACCAGAATTGTGCCATTTGCAATACCTCCTTTTTCCTAGCTCTTTAGCTAATGGAATTATATGACCAGCAGGTAGTTGAATCTGCTTCTCCCGAAGTAACAAATCGAAAATTTTGTCAGCCTTGGTGATATCAAAGTCATATTTTTCTTCTTTCCTAGAATTCTTGATCCATTGGCATTGTACCACCTTCTTGCTTCTGACCCATTCGGCTGCTGCCACTTTGGAATCATCATCTTCATCATCAGAACCATACATGTAAGGATACACATGGTTGATCTTTTTAAAGTTCTTCTTAGCTTCGGCAAATCTTTGCTCATGTAGAGTCACTTTTTGCGCAAGATGAGATAAGCTCTCAAACTCCTGGGATGAAAACTTCTCTTTAATCGAAGCTATCAAACCCTGAAAAGCCAAATCGGCTAACTGGGAATCTGTTAAAGCCAAGCTGTAGCACCTATTCCTTGTCTATCTAAACCTCTGGATATAATCCTGTACAGATTCATCATGCCTGTGTCGAATGGCTGTCATATCGGACAGTTTCATCTCGTGAACTCCACTGTAAAAATAGCTATGAAACTGTTTCTCCAAATCGGCCCAACCATGGATAGAATTGTATGGTAGAGAAGAAAACCAAGTAAAAGCCGATCCGGACAAGGATAAGGAAACAGCCTAACTCTCAAGGCGTCAACAGCCGATGCTTCACCACACTGAGCTAAGAATCGGCTGATATGCTCATAGGTAGAAACGTTATATTGCCCTGAAAATTTTGAGAAGTCTGGCACCTTGTATCGGGCAGGTAATGGAATTCTCTCAAACCACTCAGGATATGGATGCCGATACAAGTTCCCAGTATCCTTCGGCTTAAACCCAAATTGCTCCCTCATCACATCTGCAATCATATCGGCCCACTGTCTCTGCTGAGGTTCCCCTTGTGTTTGCTGTGATATTGGCTCAAACTGATTAAACTGGGGAGCAAACTGAGGTTGAGGTGACCCCCTTTGATGCACATGAGGTGAAGGAGGCTGGTAATGATAATTTAAGTGACCCCGTTTGTAGTTCTGAGTATTCAGCTGGATGTTACGCACCAAATGTTCAGGTATAACTTGAGGTATCACTGACTGATCTGGCTGCACATTATGAACCAAGTGCTCAGGGATAACTCGATTTGCAACATGCTGCCTTAGCTGATTATCAGGTGTCCTCATCCTAGCCGATGCATTTAGCAAGGTTTGCTGCTGACGTATGCTGGTTCGGCAGCGCTAGATCGGCAGTTGGTTGATTTGGATAGAACATAGCAGCCACCTTCTCCTGGGTTAGCCGATTGATGTTTTGTCCACCATGCTGTGGCTGTTCTCTGGTCAACAGCCTAGGATTGGTTATTTGTCCCGGTGCCAATGATGGTGCAACCTGTGCAGCTGGAGCAGAAGCCGCAGCTGGTGCCATCGACTGTGTTGGTGGTGCGCTAGAAGAACCCTGTTGGTTGCCTGTAACCAAAGGTCTGTAATTTGGAAAAACACCACCTGGCAAATATACTGGCCCTGTAACTTGATGCTCAGCTATTTTGCCATCAACCCCTGATTTTACCATGTTAGTTAAGGTATTCACCAAGACTCCTGATTGGTTGATCAAAGCATGTTGCACCACGTAGTCGATCCGGTCCTGGAAATTGTTGAACTGCGGTTGTAATCCATTGCCATTCGGACCAAGATCTTCGACCATTCCCTCCTGAAAACCACCACCTTTGTCACCTGATTCACCAGCAATGCCTTTATCTTCTTGGGTTGTGCTTGAACTGGCTTCATCGGTAGCAACTACTTTCAGTTTGTATTTCTGGACAACTGTTCCTTGACGGGTTTCATCGAATGAATTCATGAAGTTGTCCTTCACACTGCTCATCATTTGTTCAAGCTCCTGCCTATGTTCAGCCGACAATTTGTCCAGACTAATTGGAATAATGTTTCCTTCATGAACATCAACCCCAGTTGGATATGGAGGCTTGTTTTGAAGATCTGTGGACTTACCTGTCGACGGTGAGGATTTTTTTTCTGGTGCCATCTCTGACTTCGAATCAAGACCCACTAGGCGTGCCAAAAGCGTGTTGATGCGAAAAACACGAGGCCTGGGAGATCTGCTTAACTCCAGTGCAGGTCCAGGAAAACTTGCTTTTAGATCTATGAGCGTGCCAGTTGATTTGATCCTGCAATCAACAAGAAATAAAGACAAGGAAACCGTGGTTAAATCCATAAACGATAGCCGATCGGCTAATAGCCGATGACATATCATTTATCTTTGAGCCGATGTCATATATGCATCGATCGGTAATCATGAATAAATAATAAAGAACTAAATCTACTCGATCGGCTGTAGATATTAACAGTATACAATCTTGGTGTCGGTATATATTTAAATCAAGTGATTGGGATAGATCAGACGCTTTGCCGAGACAATAGAAATCACTTAGATCAAAATATATATTACCAAGAAGATTATAGACGTCTATAGCATAGCCGATAAGGTAGATCTAGCACGTATTGGCTAATACTCCGATACCACTCTATATTAAGATATTAAAGCAAGCAAAATATATCAAACAATAAGCTTAATATACCTAAAAACAGTAAGATCTCAACATAAAGGGCAGATCTATCATATCAATTAAGCACATAAAATATAAGGCTAAATCAGGTAAGATCGGCTGAAACTCCGATGAAACCCTAATCGGCAACCAAAAACATGCAAGAGATTGGAGTTCTAATCACGACTTATAAGATCAAACAACTGATGCAGCCATAAGTATGAAAAGAAAGACAATATCTATATAATCAAGCCATTGATTGTTTCATAGGATGGTAGATACCCTATATAATCTAAGCCAACGTTGATATTTAACTTAATTGGCTATCTTCTAACAATAGATGTTAGCCGGTTGAAGGTTAAATAATAATATTGTCAAAGATTATATAAAATATATGATAACTCGACAACTTACATAAACAAGATTAGAGTATCATAATGATAGAAGCACTAATCTTGAGAACACAAGCTGCCATAACAAGTTTTACCTCTAGTTGAAGATCGAAACTGATGCAACTTAATCCGAAGGCAAGAACTCGTCGAAACAAAACGAAAGTAAAAGGGTGGCGATTAGCCGAGATTGTATTGATTGTGTGTTTATTACATGGGGCTCGGGGTCTATTTATACCTGATATTACAAAATATGTCCATGTCGGACACGACTCTTATCTCTAACAAACTATAATATACCATAAGTCTTTGCGGCAGACTTTTGCCTAAACTTATCTCTAAGGAAATTACATCAAATATCCTAACTAATCGATACAATTGTCTTTCCATGACTCAATCCGTGTGTGGCAATCCATATAAAGCACATTAACTTAATCCAACAATGTGTATCGAATCATGTCACGTCCTGATAAATTCATCCCAAAATAAAAATTATTTTCTAAAAGGAATAATAGAATTAATTAAAATTCGAAAAGAAATTGGCAAACACTAAAATACGTACAAGAAAAATTCGAATGTGGCCCGGAGAATTTTTGTTAAATTCTCCTTGGTCTAAAAGGAGCCCTCAAATTTTACTTGAATTTTCAAAGCACCGGAAATATTTATTAAGCAACAAAAACGATTATCAAAGTTTACTAAAAAGAAAATCTAAAAATAACTCTCTCCTTCCCTTTGGGCCAAGTCTGGCCCAAGGTTTCTCCACTCTCCCTCTCGGCCCGCGGCCGAAGTCCCTCTCTCCTCCCTCTCTTTTTTCCTCCCCTCTCTCCCTCGGGCCGCCCCTCTTCTCCCTCCTTCCCTCTCGGCCCAGCCACCCGGCCCAAGCCGTGGCGCCCCCTGGCCGAGCTGCTCCCCTCCCGTGCCGCGCACGTGCGCGCACTGACGACGCGCGCCCCACGTGGGACCCGCCTGCCAGGCGCGTCTTCCTCCTCCCGCTCGGCCTCTTCTCCCTCCCGTGAAAACCCTAGTTCGTTCCTCCTTCGAATCCGCGCAATTTAAGCATTGGATTCCAAAATTGATTAGGGGGAATTAATCCCCTTTCCCTCCTCTCTCTTTCCCCCTTAATTCCCCCTTGATTCGTGCCCCCAATCGCCGGGAACGGACGCGCCAACCCCGGCCACCTTCCATGGCCGCCGGCCACAAACTCCGCCGCCGTTCCCCGCTCCTCCCGTGGCCGGCTCCCTCTCCTCCCCTATAAAATGGAACCAACTCTTTGCGTTCTATCGTTTTAGCCTCCTCCCGCGTCTTCCCGTGGCCACACCACCTCTCCCCGCCTTCTCCTTCTCTCTCTCCGGCGCCGGCCGGCATCCAGCCGCCTCTCCCTCCTCGCCTGAGTGCCGTCCGGCCGCACCGTCTTCTCTCTCGGCCTCGTAGGTGCATCCTCTTCCCCGGCGCCGCCTCTGATTCGTGGGGAAATCACCGGAGACACGCCCCCGCCGGCTACAGTGGCGGCAACACCACTGTTCCACCTCCGGCAGCCTCTGCCGCGTCTCCCGTGCGCCGGCCGACGTCGCCACCACCTACCTCGGCACTGTGACGTTGTCCACTCCCCTGTCCTCACCTTCTCCTTGCCCAAATCTCGCCGGAACGGAGTCCTCGCCGGCATCCAGTACATCCCCTCACCCGGCCGGCTACTGTTCCTCGCTAGTGCACCGGTCGACGTCGTCGTCTTCCCTTCCGGCATCGCAGCGGCAAGGTCGTCCTCGGCATCACTTCCCCTCCATCCAAACCCCTCCGCGGTCCATCATCGTCGTCTCCGTTCGTTCTCGTCGTCGACGTCCCGTCGGTCGCCCGGCTCGTCGTCTCGCTGCGCCGCCACCGTCATCGTCATCGCAGCGGCGTGTTCCACGCCGTCCTCATCTCCGTGCAGCTGCTGCCGGCTGCCCTCGTCGCCTCCTCGCCGGCCCCGGTCGTCGTCATCGTCGTCCTCTCGTCGTTCCCGGTCGTCGTGGCGTTCGTCCCTCCGTCGAGCCATTCTCGTCCGTCGTCCGCGTTCGTCAAGCGAGCCGCTGCAGCCCCGTCGTCGTCTTCGTCCTCGGCTCCGCATCGTCAAGCGTTGCGCCGGCCGCATCTCGCCTTCGTCCAAGGATTGCCGCCGAAGTCGTCCCCTCGCCGTTCGTCTCCGTCGTTCCCGGCCGCCTCCGCCGCGCCCGTTCGTCGTTGTCGTTCCCTCGCCTCGTCGCGTGGTGGTAAGGGTCCCTCCTCTCGCTGCCCCGTCCTCGTCCTTTCGGTGTTGCCCCGTGCCCGTTTGCGGTTGTCGACCCCGGTACCCGTGTACCGGTGTCGGTAATCGTTCGTGGGTGCGTGTGGTGACCGTGTTAGTGTGCCCGCACGATAGCCACGTGGTTTCCACGTGTGCAGCCCGTGTGGTGTCTAGTGGAGTCTGCTTGTTGGCCACTCGCCTCGGTTGACACACGGGGTCCGCTTCCATCGACCCGTGGACCGTCTCTGTGTACTCGGTCTACCGCGGTCCTTTAGGTTGACATGTGGGGTCTGCATGTCCACAAGCGCAGCCTTCCTATCTTTTCCACGTTAGCGCTTACACATGTTTTATAGTTGCAAAACATAATTATAATAATCCGCAAATCTCCATGTAACAGCATTAAACTTCGGATGACCATGTCTTGGTCATACGAGCTCCGAATTGACCCGTTCAACTCTCTTAATGTTTGTTATAACCTAAAGAACCGTGTGCTTTCTTTTTATGTATTGTTATTGCTTCTTTATAGGCTTGTAGCTTTGCTTGTGTGCTTCGCATAGCTTCTGTCGTTCCGGAGGTTCCTGAAGCGTGGTTTGCAGTCGTTGCCGAAGGTTCGGAAGGCCGTTCTCTCTGAGCAAGGCAAGTCACATCATCCTTGAGCATATTGAATCCCAGTTTATAAAATTATTTTGATTTAAATTAATGCATTATCGCTTTATTTAAATTCCCGCGTTATCACTGTTTTATTTAGCCATGCTTATTTACCTTTGTTATGACATTATTATTGCTATTGTTATTATTACCTTGTTCACCCTAGAATAAATAAAACCCCAATTAGTGGGTACTCTATTCATGGTTCCACTAGTATGAATTTAGGTAAATGCTTCGCTGATTAATTAGGCAACATTATGTGGTTTTATAACTCTAGACTTTGGGAATATTCATCTCACTTGGACATTATGGAATGGTTGGATTATTGTGGAATTGGATGCACACCTCCCCCTCTATTCAAAACCCCCAAAATGGTTTTAGTCTGGGCTCGGGGTGCATGGTTTTGTTAGTAGCACCTCGGCCACATAAGGACCGGTCTTCGGGCCTCTGTAACAAAGCACTACCATACTTCCACATGTCTAGTGGGTAAGGCTTAGTTTGTGGCTCAGTCTGGTTATAAACAAAAGTACACGGATGGAGATGGACGAAGTCGGGGGTCGATGGACATCTCTAGGACAAATCAAGGCTACACGAGCTGCGGCCTGGTAGTTGAGATGTCATGGCACAGGGCTGGTGTCCTGCTGCTAGGGGCTCAGTCCTACCTACCTGTCCCGGAGGTTCCGGCCGTAGGTGGGGTTGGGTCAGTACTCTTGTCTATGGCTAGGATGGGTTGGAAACTATGTCATGTCTTCCGTCCATATGCCGTGGTGGTATGCGGCACGTGGTTGCACGTGAGGAAGACGTGTCTTGTGGGTAAAGATGTACACCTCTGATCAGAGTAAAACCTATTCGAATAGACGCGCCCTCGGTTATGGGCAAGCCTAGCAATGTACCCAAGTTAGTGTTTTAAATTCTTAAAACCTGTTTAACAACTAAAATGTGGAATGGTTGGCCTGGGTTGGCTTGGGACGAGCTGGGACCCAGGGTCGGGTTGCCAGTTCGGTCTGAATCATCGTAGGCCTTGGGTTAAGGCAGGTTCGTGCGGGTTCACGGCCTTGATTTATAATACTGTGTAGCTCTAGGATCGTCTTTTTAAAATGGCTTTGGGTAACTAAGTGACTTTTAAATCCTATTTACTGCAAAATTTAACCCCTATTATTAGCTCCTTGTACCCCCTTGCATTAATCATGCATCTCCCGGTGTGATTTGCTGAGTACAGTGGTTGTACTCATTCTTGCTCTATCTTTCCCCCCCTTCAGTAAGAGAAGCTTTAGAGAAGAAGTCTTAGGTGGAGTCCTGGCTTATACCCCAGTTGAGCGCCTATGAAGATGGAGCCGTAGGCCCGCTAGTCCGCTGCTGTTTATTTTTGTTTGTCAGGCCTGAAGTGCCTTTGTAATAATGTAAATATTATCGATATAATAAAGATGTGCCTTTTGTATCATGTTTGTTTGGTGTACCCCGGCTTTTCCTGGGACGGGGATTAATACACTAGCTTTCGGGAAAAGGCAATTTTCTCGGTCGCGACAAATCATATTGTCGGAATTGGCTTGATCGGCTAACCTAGTCCGACTCGAACTTTGTCGATTAAGGTCGCAGCCGATTCGGACTTAGCCGATTCTTGCTCCGTTTCCACAACGATATTTGTCTTGGATTCCGCTTCGATCTAATCTTCATATCCGATACTCAGATTAGCAAATTTGGTTGTTAACAGTAACCAAAGCAAGATCACCCCAGAAGTGATGAGCCATGATGAACTATACAAGGAAAATTGATGCAGTCAGAATCAATGAGGGGTCAGCCAAACCTCCAGTTCGGCTGAACCACCTCTACCATGAATCGTCCTCTGTTTTATAAAGAGCGCAGGTTTGCACGATTTTTCCTTTGGACATCCATTCTATCTTGTGTTTAATTTGATTATCAATTCTAAAATATCAAAGATAATTAAACTCAAGCTAGGGATTGTACAATAAGAGTTCATGGTCTCCTTGAAAATAACATGCATGCCTCTTATTCTTAACTCATTACTTGTTGCTTGAGGTGACATATCCAATAGGGACCCCATGTTATCTAGGTAATTGATGAATGAGATATAGTCTGATGATAGAAATCCTGCTCTTCATGTTGCACACTTGGGAATTTTATAAAAAGAAAAAATATACAATGATGTTAAATACCTCATTGATATTTTTATTCCCACTAGAGCCATAGGTTGATCGTTCATGATTAGCTTGCTAGATACGCTGCTTGTCAATACATTGAGCGTTGTCAAGTTTTGTGACCCTAGTGATATGCTTTTCATACTTTATGGTCAAGATCACATACACTCCACATACACCCACCAATGCTTGACTTCTACACAGGAAGTTAGCATTCCTCATTTATCATTCATTTCATCCACATTCCACAAAATAAATACTCCATGAAATTTATGCCTCTTCTTCCAAAGTTCTTTAAAAAAAAAGAGTGAGAGATGCATGGCTAAGCAAAAAGAAATAAAAAAAAAGTGCTCATACAAGTATGGAGCATGATGATGAGAAAAAAAAGAAAAAAAGGGAAAAAAAGATAGCCATGTACTCTCCGAAATTTTCAAAAAAATAAATAAATGGAGAGGAGGTATACAAAAGGAGTTATTCTTATTTTCCTTTCACAAATTCACCATACACATACACATGCACATTCTTAACCAGAAAGTATGTCTTCTATTTCCGCGGATCCATTATTTGACTTTGCAATATATGTGGTGCAAGTAATGCTCTACTCTTTTTCATACCCTGAGCTCCACATATGCCTTATTAGGTGGTAGGAAAAGAAAAGGCACAATCATATGCCTTTGTGAGGAATCATACACTTTGAGTGATTGAGAGAATCATTGGTGGAGTAAAGCAAAGTTGTAATTTTGTGTTACTGGAAAAAACCCCACGTTGTTCTTCATGAAAAGTTAGGCTGACTTAAGTCAAGATTGTTCAATTTCTCAATTGCTCAGGATCACATGGTAGACACTACAAAGACCACAGGTGTCACGACCGGAAATAACCCAACGGGCGTTCCTTACGTGCGTGTATTATTCCTTGTCCCAGGAGGCAAGGTACACCAAAAGTTGATACAATTCAGAGTTTAACAAGCGGAAGCGTAAATAGTTAATTATTACATGGGCAGCGACGGCCCAGCACACTCAAAGACAACGAAAAACAGCGGAAGACTAAGGCGATGACCACAGGCGCTTGACGGCAGGCACGAGCTAGACACCAAAGCATTCATCATCTAGGGGCTCCTCTTCTGGGTTTGGGAAAAATTGAGCAAGACTGAGTACAATCACCGTACTCAACAAGACACACCCACAAGTGCAGCATAAATGCAAAGGAGTACAATGGAGTTATAGTATAGGGGTTAGGTTTTGCAATAAACAGCATTTAAAAGACTCTTAATTGCTCAAAGCTAAGTTTAAAACACGATCCTAGGACTATTTAATATTATTAAACAAGGCCGTGAACCCACACGAACCTGCCTTAACCCAAGGCCTACGATGATTCAGACCGAACTGGCAACCCGACCCTGGGTCCCAGCTCGTCTCAAGCCAACCCAGGCCAACCATTCCACATTTTAGTTGTTAAGCAGGTTTTAAGACTTTAAAACACTAACTTGGGTACATTGCTAGGCTTGCCCATAACCGAGGGCGCGGCTATTCGAATAGGTTTTACTCTGATCAGAGGTGTACATCTTTACCCACAGGACACGTCTTCCTCAGGTGCAACCACGTGCCACATACCACCACGGCATATGGACGGAAGACATGACATAGTTTCCAACCCATCCTAGTCATAGACAAGAGTACCAACCCAACCCCACCTACGGCCGGAACCTCCGGGACAGGTAGGCAGGACTGAGCCCCTAACAGCAGGACACCGGCCCTGTGCCACGACATCTCGACTACCGGGCCGCAGCTCGTGTAGCCTTCATTTGTCCTAGAGATGTCCATCGACCCCCGACTTCGTCCATCTCCATCCGTGTACTTTTGTTTATAACCAGACTGAGCCACAAACTAAGCCTTACCCACTAGACATGTGGAAGTACGGTAGTTCTTTGCAACCGAGGCCCGAAGACCGGTCCTTATGTGGCCGAGGTGCTACTATCAAAACCATGCACCCCAAGCCCAGCCTAAAACCATTTTGAGAGTTTTGAATAGAGGGGGAGGTGTGCATCCAGTTCCACAATAAATCAACCATTCCATAAGGTACAAGTGATATGAATATTCCCAAAGTCTAGAGTTATAAAACCACCTAATGTTGCCTAATTAATCAGCGAAGCATCTACCTAACTTCATACTAGTGGAACCATGAATAGAGTGCCCACTAGTTGGGGTTTTGTTTTTTCTAGGGTGAACAAGGTAATAATAACAATAACAACAATAATAAGGTCATAACAAAGGTAAATAGGCATGGCTAAATAAAACAGTGATAACGCGGGAATTTAAGTAAAGCGATAATGCAATAATTTAAATCAAAGTAATTTCACAAAGTGGGATCCAATATGTTCAAAGAATGATGTGACTTGCCTTGCTCGCTTTCCTAAACGTTGGCTTCAACCTCCACGAAGAGCGGATCTTCCGAAGCTGCAGCGTCTACACGACCAACGGAAAAGAAAAGGGCTTTTACTCTAATAAACTCCATATAACAAGCATGAACAAAGCACAAAAATGGGTTCTTGACTTCTTAAGGAAAAATTAGAGACTTGAACAGTCCAATTCCGAGTTCAAATGGCCAAGTTATGGCCATTTGAAGTTTATATGCTCTTTAAATGAATATTTACGAATTTCTTCATTTAAATTTTTAATTTAAAATGGAATTATTGCGTCAGCCGGGAGAGAGGGCGCGCGGACCGGGTCCACGGGAGTGGGACCCACGCAGCAGTCTCACGGTCCACGGTGGACCGGGTGCACCCGGCTCACACCGACCGGCGCCGTGGGCCCCACGCGTCAGCCGCACCCGAGGGCGCGGGCGGCTGACGGCCGGGCCCCACGCGGCAGCCGCTAGGCGCGCCCGGAGGCGGCCACGTCGGCACGGCCTGCGGGAGGCGGCGCGTCCGCGCCCCTATGGTCGCAGGCAGTGGCCATAGGCACGGCGGAGCGGTGGCCGAGAGAGGGGAGGGAAAGGGGGAAATGAAGCGGCGGTCCACGGCTCACCCCGAGGCAACGGCGGCGACGGAGGAGGCGGCCGGAGCGGAGGAAGGCGGTGGCGCGGCTCGGGTCGACGGGGTCGGCGGCGCTCCGGCGGTCGCGAGCGAAACAGAGGGGTGGACGAGGTCGGCGAGGATGCGGCGAAGCCGAAGGAGGCGGCGCCGAGGTGGGAGGTGGTCTGAGGCGACGACGGTGGCAGACCGGAGCTCGGCGGCGACGGCGGAGAGAGAGAGCGACGGCGCGAGCTCGAATCCGGCGGGGAGGAAGGGCGGCGAGAGGCGGAAACGGACGGGAGAAGCGCGGGGAGGGTTTATATAGGGTTGGAAGGGGGAGAGGGCGGCCAGCGGGGAAGGAATAGGTGCGGGAGGTCCGGCCGCCATCAATGGTGCCGGCGAGATTTGCGGGGGCAAATCCGCCCGTTTGAACGCGAGAGAAAGAGGGAAAAATGGGGGGAAAGAGGGAGGGGATCCCGGGGAATAATCCCCCCCACTTTAATGCACGCGGGGACGGCGGGATGCGGCGGAATCGGCGGCGGCGGCGGCGCTTGGCGCGGGCGGGGCGGCGAGAGGAAGGAGATGACAGGTGGGCCCCACCCGTCAGCGAGGGTGGCGGGCGGGCCCGCCCGTCAGCGGCGCGTGCGCGGGGAGGGCCGAGTGGGCCGGGGGGAGAGGAGAGAGGGGGCGGGAGATGGGCCGAATTCGGCCCATTAGAGAGAAGTAGGGATTTTAGGGTTTTCTTTTTATAAAACCTTTTTAACTTTGTTTATTTCTTAATAATTATTATTTGTGCTTTGAAAATTCCACTAAAATTAATTTACACATTTTAGGCTTTTAGGAAATATACAAAAATCCTCCAAGCCCTATTTGACTTTTAACTTTGCACATTTTAATTTTTGAAGGCTTTCACAAGCATTTTAATTATTCTAGGTATAATTTAGAGGATGTATTTTAGGGTCGATTTGGGACGCGACAACTGGTACAGGTATGGCTTTGAATAATTTGTTTGCATGATTATTAGTAAGGAAGTCGTAACCCTGTTGTAGAGTCCATAGCCTTCACTCGGGATGAGCAAATGTTAAGTGTAGGGGTGTTGTTGACGGTCATTAAATCATAATATTTGACCGTCAATACCTACATATAATGAAACAAAACATGGTATCCAACTTAGTGGTAGGGATTATTACTAATCAATTCCACTAGTGTTGGTGAAATATGTGTATGCACGTATTTTAATGAGAAAACACACCCGACATGCGAGGAAACACACCTCCGACCAATCAGACGCGAGCACACAGATTGGAGGGCCCACAAATCAGGTGAAACCGCCCGGGAACGGGTCATAACTGCCATAACCGCCATCAGGGCCCACCAGTCATTGTCCCAGCCAAAGCAGAGGCCAGGATGTGGGGCCCAGGGTTCGGCCAAACCAGGTGGTTCGGCCGAACCACCACAAGCTCCTTTAATCCTGGCCTTCCACGTGTACGCTGCTGATTCCTTCCCAATGATGGTTGAGGGCATTTTGGTCATTTCCCATACATGTAACCGTCATATGGAGGCTATAAATAGAGCTCTCCTTCACACTTCACAACACACAACTTTGAGCTAAATTACAAGAGGCTCTATTGTATCTTTTGTACATTAGAATAAGGTAGAGAGTGAGGGGAAGCTCTGGAGGAGTGCCCGGAAGTTTGGCGCTCATCCGACTTCTACCTCGATAAGTGTAGCTTCATATGGGTAATTCTGGAGGAGTACCGGAGCTGTCGGTACACTCTGCTCCTGGTTCGGAGAACTTCTTCTATAAAGTAAGCATTCGTGTTCCTTTTTTTTTGTTATTTAATTACTTTGTCTAAGCGATATAGATTTCCATCTTTGCGGGTTCATTGTTTAGTATTCGTACTAAGTGCTCTAGTAATAGGACTCTAGATAAAGAAGGAAGTTCTTGTACAAGTATTAGAGTAGTAATTAATAACTTAGACGTGGTGTCTAGGTTAAAGATTACATTTGTTTGTTGTGTATCCCACGGATTTGTCAGAGATGGACGGCAGGTGGTGACAGCCCTGAATCCCGTCCAAGTATCCTCCACGTTCGGATACATCATAGAGCTATAGCCGGAACCACGTTGGCAGACCAGCAGGGGTCGGTGCCCGAAGCAATACATAGGAAATTATCTTTACTTAGCGTAGATAATTAAAACACATAGAAAGTCTTCTCTAGCCTAGCCTACCTATCATCTGTTGTTGTCCTTGGATAATCTTAGCCTTAGGTAGATTACACACGTTCCCTGACTTCGATATCCTTTAGGAGTCACCCGAAGGTGAAGTGCTACAGCGGTATTCCGTGCGCGCGCGCTTGCGGATTTATCTGTGTTCGTAAGAAATACCAACAGTAATTAATAACTTAGGCGTGGTGTCTAGGTTAGATATTACCTTTGTTTGTTGTGTATCCCACGGATTTGTCAAAGGTAGGTAGCAGGTGGTGATAGGCCTGAATCCCGTCCCATTAATCCTCCATGTTTGGATACATCATAGAGCTATAGCCGGAACCACGCTGTTAGACCTGCAGGGGTCGGTGCCCGAAGCAACAGATAGGAAATTACATTTGCTTAGCGTAGATAATTAAAACACATAGAAAGTCCTGTCTAACCTAGCCTACCTATCATCAGTTGTTGTCCTTGGATAGTCTTAGCCTTAGGTAGATTACACACGTTCCCTAAGTTCGATATCCTTTACGGGTCACCCGAAGGTGAAGTGCTACAGCGGTATTCCGTGCGCTTGCGGATTTATCTGTGGTCATAAGAAATACCAACACCCTTGACATGCAGACGAGGGAGATCTAGTACGACCTCACAGAATACATGGCTCAAATGCAAGAATGGCAACAGACTGCTGATGCTCAATTCGCCAACTTCAACAACATGATGCAGCAACAGCACGATGACCTTCAAGCGTACTTCCGCTTTCAGGGGTTCAATTCTTATCAAGGACCCTGAGCGAAAGCCAAGCTTGGGGGGAGAGATGTCTCTCCCCCCACTGAGATAACTTGTATCACATTGGATATTTCCCTTTCCAATTGCATATTTGCTTTCAAATTGCATCTTATAAAACTTGAAAACAATATAAAAATTTGCAAAATAGAAAATACCAAAAAGATAGGATAGGTTTGGGTCATGCTAGGTAAGACAAGCTAGTTCTCTTCGTTGAAATGATGAATAGTTGCTCTGTTTTATATCTCTTATATATGGGTTCATGGTAAGTGCTCTCTCAAAGGTTAAATATAAGTAGCCAACAATTATCTGAGAACTTGAGGTAAATGGGCTGCACTTGCCAATCTAAGTCTAGGTTGTTGCGATATATGACATAGTAAATAAGAGTTGCTATGATCCTGATACTAGTTTGACCAAAATAGTGGAGAACTAGTGATGCTTGCAATGCATAAATATGTTAGAACAATAATATTCCACTAGTGTTAGGTATACTAATTAACCTTTTGCAGAGAATAACACTAAAGTCGACGAGAATCGACATCAACACAGACGATAAATCAATCGGACAATGTCGAGAATTAGACATATGTATGAATGGGCCAAGAACTCAGAATTGACACGATGATTTGAGCCAAAAATCACAAGTCTACATAAAGGAGCAATGGAGGAGGCCGCCAGCTGAAAGCTGGGTTGGTTGGGCCGACCCATGGTTCGGCCGAACCTCCCTCGCCTTCGTTGGATCCATGTTTTGGCTGGACGGTTGAGATGAAGCCCCAATGAAGGTTGGAGGGTATTACCGACCATTCCAACCGTCACAACCGTCATAACTCAGCTATAAAAGGAGCTCCTCTTCTCACTTCACTCAGACACATCAAGCAAGAGCTCTCTCATTTCTCTCAAGTTTAGTTTAGTAGTATCTAGCTGGTGGAATAGGAATAGAGTAGAAATCAGGAGTCCGGAAGCCTTCGGAAGAGTTCGGGTATCGCTCTAGTAGCTTTCCTTTCCTCTTTTGTAAGCTTTGTACTTTTTTTAGAATACTCTTCTGTAGACATTTGTGGTATTGAAATACTTTTCGAGTATATGAATGCCTACTTTACATTATGTTCATGTTATACTGGATATACGGCTAACTTATCTGGGAGATGCTTTGGTGCGGGTATAATTTTTGCTTATGCAATTACTCTATGTCATGACGATGATATTAGAGTAGTATCTGGTAGTTTAGACGTGGTGTCTAGATTACGGGATATCATTATTTAGGGTTATATGCTGCGGATGAGAGGTGGGCCGCTGATGGTGACAGCTCAGTACGGGTATTCCTCCGTGCCTGTATATGATCCCAAGTTAATTTTCTGGGGAGGGTATTCCTCCGTATTTAGCCCCGGTTGTATTGTCATGACGGGCTGTCGTAAGGAACTCGGCAATCAGGGGTGGCTTCTCGAAGTACCAGGAGGGCATCGGATAGAGGATATTAGCTAGTGTATCAGATAACTAGAATGTATGTATACTATGTATACGAGATTAAGTGCTACAATACTATGTCGGAGGAACAGTTTTGCACTGTAGTGCGTGACTCAGGTTATTGTTCGTCTATGACGTTGGAGCATTTAGTCAGAGGAGCCGGTTCCCATGGAATCCATCGACGCCTAATGTCTCCTACCTCTCCCTTACACCATCCGCAAAGCATCAAAGGTCTCTATAATTTCATCTCCCTATATCTCTCTTAGACTGTGTGCATCTTCGGTATGCACGAATCGAAAGTGTTCTGAATATAATTGTATCATCTTGATGTAATGTGAAAGGGCATATAGCCTTCTCTTAAAAAAAAATCATCTCTCAGTCTTTCTAGCCTGTACTGGCGTGCTGCACGGTCGCCTGCTCAGCACATGCCCTTATTTCGCATCCAAAATCACCAAGAACGGGTTCACCAAACACATCCCAAAGCTTCGATTCAGCGGTGGCCGGAACTGAGGTCTTGGGACTTAGTATTTGGTTTCCGCTGTCCTCGATGGACCTCTTCAGGGCATAATTCATTCCATGTCTCTAATTTATTGACCGTTAACGATATTATGCACTATATATGTCATAACTACTTCGTGTACTGTTCACATTTATGGTGGGCTGACGAATTTTGACTCTTTTTTTTTTCTAAATCATCCTTACAAATTTAGAAAATGTCTATTAGGTACTGAAAAAATAAACCATCCCTACAAATTTTGTAATGCATATCGTAAAAAAATTTTATATCTAATATATATGCACTTTTGCAGCCATGGATCGAAGTTAGATGTACGAAACCGATCGACATATCAAGGAGTATAGAAGTGGTGTTTCAAATTTTATAAACGTCGCAGAGGAGGAGAGGAAAAGAAGGAACGATTGCATGACTTGTCCATGTACAAATTGCATAAATGGGAAGGAGTTTGATAGCTAACTAGATATACACTCTCATATGATACGTTGAGAATTCATGAAGGGGTACACATGTTGCATGAAGCATGGAGAGCAAGAATACTATAGATACAGCGAGTAGTGGTGCACAAAACCAGGAAAAAGATGAAGCTGACTTGTTCGTAACTTCTCCGTTGAGCAGTGAAATGGTTGATGTCGATCAAGATGTTTTGTAAGCAATGTTGCGCGATGTTGAGGAGCTAGATTATAATGAGAGAGATTATATGACGTTCACCTCAAATCAAAGTAACATCCCAAAACATTCACATCACAAATCTTAAGTTACTTATACACACAAATCAAATACATCACAAATCTTAAAAAAATTACACACAAACCAAATACATCATAGATTATACATCTCAGATCATGCAACAAATCACAAAATTATACATCTTAGTGAATCACAAATTGTAAAAAAAAAAAAGATGCCGGCAGCGGCTGCTGCCTGCCGCCGCTCGCCACTGGGCCCGTGCGCGGCCCAGCCGGCCACCTCCCACGTGGGAAGGGAGGAGGGGGAGGATAGGGCCGGGGATGGGATGGGAAGGGGAGGAGGTGGAGGGGGAGGAGGAGAGAGATCGATCTGAGAGGGAGGAGGTGAGGAGGAGAGGGAGATCGATCTGAGCGATGGGAAGGGAGGACGGGGAGGAGAGGGCCGGGGATGGGAGGAGGAAGGGGAGGAGGCGGAGGGGGAGGAGGAAGGGGAGGAGGCGGAGGGGGAGGAGGAGAGGGAGATCGATCTGAGAGGGAGAAGAGGGAGATCGATCTGAGAGGATAAGTGTGAGGCGGTTGTGGAGGAGAGGATAGGGAAGAAGGATTATATATTAAGCGTTGAATTTTAGTCCCGGTTGGTAATACCAACTGGGATTAAAAATCTTCTAGATCTTTAGTCCAGGTTTATAACACCAACCGGGAGTAAAGTTGGGGGCCTGACAAGGACTAACAGGTTTAGAACCGAGACTAAAGATCATCTTTAGTCCCGGTTGGTGCCAACCGGGACTAAAGATCAAATATGCCCACTGTAGCCACCAACCAGGACTAAAGATCATCTTTAGTCCCGGTTTTTAGTGGAATCGGGACTATTGTGGATTTCGGCCGACCGACCAAAGATTGGTTTCTCCACCAGTGATTAGAAATATAGATTTAAACTGTTTTTGCTGTCTCTTGTAAGCATTTGGTATAAAATAATTTAGCAATTTTGAATTAATAAGTACAGAAATAAACTTGGTTTGGAGTTAAGCTTTTTCATGATTTAATGATTCCTATATTCATAGTTATTAAATATCAAGTTGTATTCCATGTGGAGTAAAGTGAATGAAATCGATTGGAGCGAGAGATAATTGAATGACACAATAGAGCGAATAGATATCAAGAGTACATTTAAACAATGTGAAGCGGTAGCAATAATTATACATGAGTTGAATATGATACACTACGCCAGATCCTCACACCTCTGACGGGATACCTATGACGGGCAAACGATTTGGTCACTAGTGACCATTACCTCTGACGGGTCAGACGGGATAACGTCACCGGTGAGCCATCCGGCCGCGGACCGTCACAGGTATCCCCTCACCTGTGACGGGCCGAAAGGAAAACCCGTCAGAGGTATACCAGTGACGAGTTTTGCTTCCAACCTGTCACTGGTATCCCCTCACCTGTGACGGGCCGATACATTAGAAGCCGTCAGAGGTGATGGGCCGCCACCTGTGACGGCTTTCATTTCTGGCCCGTCGCAGGTGAGGGGATACCAGTGACGGGCCGTTGAACAGAAGCCCGTCAAAGGTATGAGCAATACCTTTCACGGGCTTTTTTTATCTAACCCGTTTGAGGTGTGTTGGGTCTATAAATACCCCCAAACTGCCAACTGCTTTCCATCCCGACCATTGTACTGTTCACAAATCAGTTGGGAGGGCAAGGGGGGCGATTTTTTGCTAAAATTCAAGGTAAAAAACACATTATTCTCCATTCATTCTCAACATATCGATCATCATTTATTTTTCTTCGTATGTTGTTGATTTCAGATGGATCGTAGATGGATGTACTATGCGCATCGTTCGTCTACCGAGTATAGAGAAGGGGTCACTGAATTTGTCACATTTGCGGATAATGACAGAAAAAGTAGGATGAGCATGCACATGTTGTGCCCATGTAGGGACTGTAAGAATGAACAGATGATCGAAGACAAGGATGAAGTGCATGCTCATTTGATAATGAATGGATTCATGAAGAAATATACCTGCTGGACAAAGCATGGAGAGCAAGAGGCGCCTGATGTCGCAGCTGAAGAAGTGTTGGATCAGGATGTAGAGAACACCGCCGCAACTCGAGAAGGCATGTTCGTACCTTCTCCTTTAGGTGGAGAGACCATAGATTTGGACACTCAATGTCTATCTACAATGTTGCATGACATTGAAGACGCAGAGGACAACGACAGAGATTATGAGAAGTTTAGTAAGTTGGTGGAAGATTGCCAGATGCCGTTGTATGATGGATGCAAGTCGAAGCACAGCAAGTTGTCATGCGTGTTGGAACTCATGAAGCTTAAGGCTAGTAATGGCTGGTCGGACAAGAATTTTACAGAACTCCTTGAGCTGTTAAAGGATCTGTTGCCAGAGGGGAACAATTTACCTCAGACGACATATGAAGCGAAGCAAGTATTATGTCCGTTGGGCCCGGAGGTCAGAAGAATTCATGCATGTCCGAACGACTGCATTTTGTATTACAAGGAATACGCTGACTTGGATGTCTGCCCTATCTGTGGGGCATCAAGATACAAACGAGCAAAGAGTGAAGGTGAAGGAAGTAAGTCAAAGAGGGGAGGCCCAGCAAAGGTGGTGTGGTATCTCCCAATTGCGGAGCGCATGAAGAGAATGTTTGCGAACAAGGAACAAGCTAAGCTTGTGTGCTGGCATGCCGAAGAACGGAAAGTCGATACTATGCTGAGGCACCCAGCAGATTCAGTACAGTGGAGGACAATGATAGGATTTACCAGGAATTCTCAAATGACCCAAGAAACATGCGTTTCGCAATGTGTACGGACGGCATTAATCCTTTTGGTGATTTGAGCAGTCGTCACAGTACATGGCCAGTTCTGCTTGTTAACTATAACCTTCCTCCCTGGTTGTGTTTCAAAAGAAAGTACATTATGCTTGCCATGCTCATTCAAGGACCGAGACAACCTGGCAACGATATCGATGTGTTCCTTGAACCGATAATCGATGACTTCGAAAGGCTATGGAATGAGGGCACACGAACATGGGACGCAAATGCACAACAACCTCCATGCGATGCTGTTTTGTACCATCAACGATAATCCGGCCCTTGGCAACCTTTCTGGCCAAACTGTGAAAGGGAAATGGGCGTGTTCGGAGTGTATGGAGGAAACAAGAAGCAAATGGTTGAAGCATTCACACAAGACGGTCTACATGGGTCACAGGAGATTTCTCCCAAGGTATCACCCGTATAGGAATATGAGAAAGAATTTCAATGGACACAGAGGTACACCCGGACCCCTGACAGAGCTAACAGGGACAGAGGTGCACAACTTAGTGATGGGAATAACCAACGAGTTTGGAAAAAAGAGGAAAGTTGGAAAGCGAAAAGAGAAGAGCACATCGAAGGAAAAAACAGAGGAGCATGTAGAAAAACAAAAGACAAAAGAGAGGAGCATGTGGAAAAAGAAGTCAATATTTTGGAGACTACCATACTGGAAGGATCTTGAAGTTCGCCACTGCATAGATTTGATGCATGTCGAGAAGAATGTATGCGAGAGTTTAATGGGATTACTGCTTAACCCAGGTACTACAAAGGATGGTCTCAACGCCCGACGAGATCTGGAAGATATGGGTGTTCGGTCGGAGCTACATCCCATAACCACGGAATCTGGCAGGGTTTACCTTCCTCCAGCCTGCTACACTCTCTCGAAAGAAGAGAAGATTGATTTGCTAACATGTTTGAGTGGTATAAAGGTTCCATCTGGTTACTCATCAAGAATCAGTAGGCTCGTTTCACTGCAAGATCTTAAGTTGGTTGGAATGAAGTCGCATGATTGCCACGTTCTTATCACACAGCTGTTGCCCGTTGCAATAAGGAATATTTTGCCTCCTAAGGTGCGACACACGATCCAGCGGTTGTGTTCCTTCTTCCATGCAATCGGCCAGAAGATCATTGATCCCGAGGGACTAGATGAACTACAGGCAGAACTTGTGAGAACCCTATGTCATCTTGAGATGTACTTTCCTCCAACTTTCTTTGACATAATGGAACATCTTCCGGTGCACCTTGTGAGGCAAACAAAGTGCTGTGGTCCAGCATTCATGACGCAGATGTATCCTTGCGAAAGGTACCTGGGGATCCTTAAGGGTTATGTACGGAACCGTTCACACCCCGAGGGGAGTATCATCGAGAGTTACACCACCGAAGAGGCCATCGAATTTTGTGTGGACTACATGTCAGAAACATCTTCAATTGGATTACCACGATCTCATCACGAAGGGAGGCTTGACGGTGTTGGTACTGTTGGAAGAAAGACTATTAGGTTGGATCGGAAGGTGTACGATAAAGCTCATTTCACGGTACTACAGCATATGACTGAGGTGGTGCCGTACGTTGACGAACACCTTGCAGTTATCAGACAGGAGAACCCAGGCCGATCAGAGAGTTGGGTCAGGAATAAGCACATGTCTTCTTTCAACGAGTGGCTGAAGAACCGAATTGCCAGGTTGCAGAACTTGTCTAGTGAAACACTTCAGTGGTTGTCACAGGGTCCTGAATGGAGTACCACCACTTGGCAAGGATATGACATAAATGGATACACCTTTCACACGGTAAAGCAAGACAGCAAATGCACAGTGCAGAACAGTGGGTTACGCATCGAGGCTGCTAGTGACGGTGGTCGTCGTGATCAATACTATGGTAAAGTTGAGCAAATATTGGAGCTAGATTACTTGAAGTTCAAAGTCCCGTTGTTTCGTTGTCGATGGGTCGATCTTCGCAATGTAAAAGTTGACAATGAAGGTTTCACCACTGTCAACTTGGCTAACAACGCGTACAGGGATGAACCGTTCGTTCTCGCCAAACAAGTTGTTCAAGTGTTCTACATAGTTGACCCGTGTAACAAGAAACTACATGTTGTTCGTGAAGGGAAAAGGAGAATTGTTGGATTGGACAACATTGCAGACGAGGATGATTACAACCAGCACGTCCACGGCATAGGTCAAGAAATACCTCTAGAAGAGGAGGAAGAAGAAGATGAAGTTCAATATGCACGTGTCAACCATGAGGAAGGATTATTTTTGTAATTTATGTACGTAGTTTATGTCTACATGTCTATTATCTGTATGACTCTAATATGTTCGCAATGATCAATAGTATATTGCTTATGAAATAGTCAAATAAAATAAATAAGTGAAGCACCCACTAGAAGTGAAATAAAATAATTAAGCAAGTATAAGCATTGGAAATAAAATAATTAAAGTAGTATAATAATGAAGTGCAATTACTACTGTTAGTGAAATAAAATAATTAAGTATAAAAAAATATGTAGTGTATGTGAAAATATGTTAAGGAAAATAAAAGAACTAAGTGAAATAAAATAAAAT
Source organism: Oryza sativa Japonica Group (assembly GCF_034140825.1). Taxonomy (NCBI): domain Eukaryota; kingdom Viridiplantae; phylum Streptophyta; class Magnoliopsida; order Poales; family Poaceae; genus Oryza; species Oryza sativa. Next base: position 15,945,807 of record NC_089038.1, on the reverse strand, counting down.
AAAATTTCTCTAAGCAAACTCACCTGTGACGGGCTCTATCAGTAGGGCCGTCACAGGTGACCTCACCTGTGACGGCCCAGAGTGTTGGGCCCGTCACAGGTGGCCTTACCTGTGATGGCTCCACGGTTGGCGCCCGTCACAGGTGAGGCCACCTGTGACGGCCACATAGTTGGCGCCCGTCACAGGTGAGTTTGACTAGGGTTGACCTAGGGTTGGACATCTTCTAGATCGATCCAGATCCGGCACCCACTCTCACTCACTCACTCTCTCGACCGCCGCCTCGCCTCTCTCTCTCTCGATCCAGATCATCCACCCTCCTCGCCGCCGCCTCGACCTCTCCACCGCCCTCCTCGCCGCCGCCTCGACCTCTCCACCACCCTCCTTGCCACCGCCCTCTCCACCGCCCTCCTCGCCGCCGCCCTCTCTGCCGCCATCTCCGCCCTCTCCGCCGCCCTCACCGCCTCCCTCTCCACCGCCGCCTCCTCACTCACTCTCTCGACCGCCGCCGTCCTCTCCACCGCCATCTCCACCGTCGCCGCCTCAACCTCTCCTCCGCCCTCTCCGCCGCCATCTCCGCTGCCCTCTCTGCCGCCATCTCCGCCGTCCTCTCCACCACCATCTCCACCGTCGCCGCCTCAACCTCTCCTCCTCCCTCTCCGCCGCCATCTCCGCTGCCCTCTCTGCCGCCATCTCCGCCCTCTCCGCCGCCGCCTCCACCGCTGCCCTCGCCGCCGGTCGTCCTCTCCGCCATCCGTCCATCGACTTCCCCGACCTCCCCGACCCCGACCTCCCCGACGCCGGGATCCCCAACCACCGCCGACCGCCTCGACCTCTTCGCCACTGCCTCTCCGCCGCCGCCACCAGGATCCAGGACGACTACGGCCTGCGCCGCCGTCTCCAAGTACGCCGCTTCTCCAAGTATGCCGCCACCCTGCCCCATTCCTCCTTTTTTTCGATGGATGAATTGCATTGTTTAGATGAATGAAATGTGATTTGTTGTTTCGATTATTGGTGCTGCTGTATAGATGAATTAAATGTGATTTGTTGTCTGTGGATGTTTTGGATGAATGTAGGGGCTAGATTTTATATACTTGATTTTGGTGCAGTGAATCTTGAATGTGGATTTAAGTGCAACTGTTGCTGTCTATGTTTGCCCTTGCTGTCTATGTTTGCCCATGCTGCTGCCTATGGTTGCAACTGTTAGTTAAGTACAACTTGAATGTGGATTTAAGTGCCATTTGGACATATAACCATTCATGGAGTGTGTACTGCTATATATGTTGCTAGACCTATTGAATTTTGTGGATCATGTTTACATTTAGCTGAAAAAGGATAGGTCAGTGTAGTCCATGGACGGAACCGACCTAGACACCAAAGTTCTCCATGCATTTTGTTTTCTGTCATTCTTTGATGATTTATATACCCTTGCTGCTGCTGCCCAATGTGTTCCTTATTAAATGGCCAGTGATGAATTGCTCAATAAGAACAGATTATCTACACTTGTTCATTTTTTTGCCCCTACACTTGTTCACTTGTTCCTTATTAAATGGCCAGTGTAGAGTGGTTATATACCTCTACACTTGTTCTTTTTTTATGCATAAGAACAGATTTTGTGCACTTGCTCTTTTTTTATGCATAAGAACAGATTTTCTGCACTTGCTCTTTTCTTCTGGATTGATAAGAGGAGTATATCTAGACATGTTGTTTTAGTTAATTTGCCCCTGCTGTTGCTACCCCTGTGGCATATATACTCCTCCTGCTGCTGTTTTATGTCAATCATGCAAATTCTGTACCCTTGCTGCTGCTGTTTTTTAAATTTGCATGATTGATTGAGTGGTTATATACCTCTACACTTGTTCTTTTTTTATGCATAAGAACAGATTTTGTGCACTTGCTCTTTTTTTATGCATAAGAACAGATTTTCTGCACTTGCTCTTTTCTTCTGGATTGATAAGAGGAGTATATCTAGACATGTTGTTTTAGTTAATTTGCCCCTGCTGTTGCTACCCCTGTGGCATATATACTCCTCCTGCTGCTGTTTTATGTCAATCATGCAAATTCTGTACCCTTGCTGCTGCTGTTTTTTAAATTTGCATGATTGATTGAGTGGTTATATACCTCTACACTTGTTCTTTTTTTATGCATAAGAACAGATTTTGTGCACTTGCTCTTTTTTTATGCATAAGAACAGATTTTCTGCACTTGCTCTTTTCTTCTGGATTGATAAGAGGAGTATATCTAGACATGTTGTTTTAGTTAATTTGCCCCTGTTGTTGCTACCCCTGTGGCATATATACTCCTCCTGCTGCTGTTTTATGTCAATCATGCAAATTCTGTACCCTTGCTGTTGCTGTTTTTTAAATTTGCATGATTGATTCAGTGGTTATATACCTCTACACTTGTTCTTTTTTTATGCATAAGAACAGATTTTCTGCACTTGCTCTTTTGATGTTATGATTTCCTCTTTTTATCCCTTCATGCAAATGATTGTAATTGATGCATATTTCTCAGCAAAACTGAGGCCATATCTTTCATAGTATACCCCGTATTACATTGGATCTAATGCTATTTAGTCTAATGGTACGAAATTTATAATCTTTTTCGCGAAAGTTAAACCATGTCAACGCCCGGCGCAAACCCGCCCTCCCCAACACCTGCGAGGATCCAGGAAGAAGCAAACCCGGCCACAGAGGCAGTTGCCGAAGGTCATCCCGCGACAACGGCGGTCCAACAACCCGAAATTCATGGTAATTTATAGGATAAATTTTCACCACATGACCACATAAATTTTAGCTAGCACCCCTTAGCAAATATTGCCTTCTGTTTGTGCTGCAGAATTGCCGCAGGAACAACATACGTCGATGTCGGGCGGGACAAGTGCAAGTAGGTCTAGTAGAAATCCCTGGTCACAAAATATATGGCTGTCACGACCGGAAATAACCCAACGGGCGTTCCTGACGTGCGTGCATTAATCCTTGTCCCAGGAGGCAAGGTACACCAAAAGTTGATACAATTCAGAGTTTAACAAGCGGAAGCGTAAATAGTTAACTTATTACATGGGCAGCGAAGGCCCGGCACACAAAGACAAACGAGAAACAGCGGAAGACTAGGGCGACGACCACAGGCGCTTGACGGCAGGCACGAGCTAGACACCAAAGCCTTCATCTTCAAGGAACTCCTCTTCTGGGGTTGGGAAAAATTGAGCAAGACTGAGTACAACCACCGTACTCAACAAGACACACCCGCAAGTGCAGAATAAATGCAAGGGAGTACAAGGGAATCATACTGTAGAGGGTTAGGGTTGCAGTAAACAGCATTTAAAGACATTTAGTTGCTCAAAGCTATTTTGTAAACGCGATTCTAGAACTATACAATGTTATTAATCAAGGCCGTGAACCCACACGAACCTGCCTTAATCCAAGGCCTATGATGATTCGGACCGAACTGGCAACCCGACCCTGGGTCCCAGCTCGTCCCAAGCCAACCCAGGCCAACCATTCCACATTTTAGTTGATAAGCAGGTTTTAAGAATTGAAACACTAACTTGGGTACATTGCTCGGCTTGCCCATAACCGAGGGCGCGGCTATTCGAATAGATTATACTCTGATCAGAGGTGTACATCTTTACCCACAAGACACATCTTCCTCACGTGCACCCACGTGCCACATACCACCACGGTATACAGACGGAAGACGTGACATAGTTTCCAACCCATCCTAGCCATAGACAAGAGTACCGACCCAATCCCACCTACGGCCGGAACCCCCGGGACAGGCAGGCAGGACTGAGCCCCTAGCAGCAGGACACCGGCCCTGTGCCATGACATCTCGACTACCGGGCCGCAGCTCGTGTAGCCTTCATTTGCCCTGGAGAATGTCCATCGACCCCCGACTTCATCCACCTCCATCCGTGTACTTTTGTTTATAACCAGACTGAGCCACAAACTAAGCCTTACCCACTAGACATGTGGAAGTACGGTAGTGCTTTGCAACAGAGGCCCGAAGACCGGTCCTTATATGGCCGAGGTGCTACTATCAAAACCATGCACCCCGAGCCCAGCCTAAAACCATTTTGGGGATTTTGAATAGAAGGAGCGGTGTGAAGCCAATTCCACAATAACCAGACCATTCCAGAGTATCCAGGTGATATGAATATTTCCCAAAGTCTAAAGTTGTAAAACCACCTAATGTTACCTAATTAACTTGCGAAGCATCTACCTAAAATTAAACTATTGGTGCCATGAGTAGGGTGTCCACTAGTTGAGGTTTTGTTTAATCTAGGGTGGACAAGGTAATAATAACAATAACAATAATAATATGGTCATAACAAAGGTAAATAGGCATGGCTAAATAAAACAGTGGTAACGCGGGAATTTAAATAAAGCGATAATGCATTAAGTTAAAATTAAAATAATGTTATAAACTGGGATTCAATATGCTCAAGGATGATGTGACTTGCCTTGCTCGCTTTCCCAAACGTCGGCTTCAACTTCCACGAAGAGCGGATCCTCCGAAGCTGCAGCGTCTACACGACCAACGGAAAAGAAAAGGCTTTTACTCTAAATAACTCCATATAACAGCAAAAATAAAGCACAAAAGTGGGTTCTCGACTTCTTAAGGAAAAATTAGAGACTTGAATGGTCCAATTCCGAGTTCAAATGGCCAAGTTATGGCCATTTGAAGTTTATATGCTCTTTAAATGGATATTTGCGAATTTCTTCATTTAAATTTTAATTAAAAATCCATTTATTGCGTCAGCCGGGAGAGGAGGCGCGCGGACCGGGTCCACGGGAGTGGGGCCCACGCGTCAGCCCCATGGTCCACGGTGGACCGGGCGCACGCGGCTGACGCCGGCCGGCGCCGTGGGTCCCACGCGTCAGCCGCACCCGCGGGCGCGGGCGGCTGACGGCCGGGCCCACCTGGCAGCCGCGGGGCGCGCCCGAAGGCGGCCTCGCCGGCACGGCCGACGGGAGGCGGCGCACCCGCGCCCCGATGGTCACCGCCGGCGACCAACGGCGCGGCGGAGCGGCACCCGAGAGAGAGGAGGGAAGGGGGAAGCGAGCGGAGCAGTCCACGGCTCACCCCGGGACGACGAAGGCGGCGGAAACGACGGCCGGAGCGGAGGAAGACGGCGGCGCGGCTCGGGTCGACGAGGACGGCGGCGCTCCGACGGTCGGAGGGCGAAACGGAGGAGCGGACGAGGTTGACGGGGACGCGGCGAAGCCGAAGGAGGTGACGCCGAGACGGGAGGAGGTCCGGGGCGACGACGGCGGCGAACCGGAGCTCGGCGGCGACGGCGGAGAGAGAGGGCGACGGCGCGAGCGCGAATCCGACGGGGAGAGCGAGCGGCGAGTGGCGGAAACGGAGGAGCGGAGCTCGGTGATCGATTTTATAGCGCCGGGAGGGAGAGAGGGCGGCCGGGGAGGAAGGAAACCGGCCGCGGAGATCTCGGCCGCCATTGATGACGCCGGCGAAGATTGCGGGCGCGATTTCGGACGAATCCGAGGGAGAGAGAGAGGGGAAAGAGGGGGAAAAGAGAGAGGGAATCACGGGGAGCGATTTCCCCCTCTTTATGGCGCGCGGGGACGGCGGGATGCGGCGGAATCCGCGGCGGCGGCGGCGCTAGGGCACGGGCGCGGCGGCGGCTGCGGCGCGAGGAAGGGGATGACGGGTGGGCCCCACCCGTCAGCGAGGGTGGCGGGCGGGCCCGCCCGTCAGCGGCGCGCGCGCGGGGAGGGGGCCGATAGGCCGCGGGGAGAGAAGAGAGAGGGAGGGAGTTGGGCCGAGCCGGCCCAAGAAGGGAAAAGGGGGGGGAAAAGACTTCTTTTAGGGTTTTTCTTTTTTTATAAAACCTTTTTAACTTTGTTTATTTCTTCTCCATTATTATTTGTGCTCTGAAAATTCCACTAAAATTTATTTACGCATTTTAGGCTTTTAGGAAATATACAAAAATTCTCCAAGCCTTATTTGACTTTTAAATTTGCACATTTTAATTGTTGGAGGCTTTCACATGAATTTTAATTATTCTCGGCATAATTTTGAGGATGTATTTTAGAGTCGTTTTGGGACGCGACAAACCTACCTCCCTTAAACGGAATCTCGACCCCGAGATTCGGAAGGACTGGCGAAGAGATCGGGATGGGCTGCCTTCAGCTCGTCTTCACGCTCCCAGGTAGCTTCTTCTTCGGAGTGGTTGCTCCACTGGACCTAGCAAAAACGGATTACCCGGTTCCTGGTCCTGCGCTCCATGGTGTCCAGGATTTTCATTGGCCTCTCCACGTAGGTCAAATCTTCGCGAACTTCAATTTGCTCTGAGTCGGCCTGCTCGGATGGCACTCGAAGACATTTCTTGAGTTGAGACACATGAAACACATCATGCACGTTGCCCAAGGAGGCGGGCAGCTCCAGCTGGTAAGCGACTTCTCCACGCCGAGCAATGATGCGGAAAGGACCCACATACCGAGGTGCGAGCTTCCCCTTTGTCTGAAACCTATGTACACCTCGCAATGGCGTGACCCGAAGATATACAAAATCACCCACTGCGAATTCCAGGTCACGGCGACGGTTATCCGCATAACTTTTCTGCCGGGACTGTGCCACCTTTAGATTATCCCGAATGATTCTGACTTTAGCTTCAGCTTCTCTCAGGATATCAGTCCCGAACACTTGACTTTCCCCAACTTGGTCCCACAATAGCGGTGTCCGGCATTTGCGCCCGTACAACGCTTCATAGGGTGCCATTTGTATGCTGGCTTGATAGCTGTTATTGTAGGAGAACTCGGCATAGGGGAGACTCTTATCCCAAGTCTTCCCGAAATCTAGGACACATGCGCGAAGCATATCTTCGAGGATCTGATTTAGACGCTCGGTCTGTCCATCTGTCTGCGGGTGATACGCGGTGCTGAAATTCAGCCGGGTTCCCAACTCTTCTTGGAGTTTCTTCCAGAAATGAGAGGTGAATTGGCTTCCCCTGTCAGACACGATTTTCTTGGGAACGCCATGGAGACTCACGATCCTAGCGAAGTAGAGCTCGGCTAGTTTGTTCCCTCCATAGGTGGTCTTCACAGGAATAAATCGAGCTACCTTGGTTAATCGATCCACAACTACCCATATAGAATCATATCCACCTTGGGTTTTTGGAAGTCCGGTGATGAAATCCATCCCAATTTCATCCCATTTCCATTCTGGTACTTGGAGAGGTTGGAGAAGTCCGGCCGGTCGTTGGTGCTCTGCCTTGACACGCTGGCACACATCACATAGGGCCACAAACTCTGCAATTTCCCGCTTCATGCTAACCCACCAGTATTTCTCCTTCAAGTCTAAGTACATCTTCGTACTGCCCGGGTGAATGGAATAGGGACTTTCGTGAGCTTCCTAGAGTATCAGCTGTTTAAGTTCTCTGTTATCTGGGACGCATACCCGATTTCCGTTCCATAAGGTTCCGTGTTCATCTTCTGTGAAACCAGCAGCTTTACCCTGTTTCATATTCTTGAGGAGTCCATGCATGTCCGGATCATTCTTCTGAGCCTCGCGGATTTGATCGAGCAAGGTGGGCTTGGCTTCCAACGCAGCTAAGAATCCACGACCCACTATGCTTAGGTTCAGGGCTTCCATCTGTTGATTAAGTTCGGGTGGAATGCCTCGGGCGTTAAGAGTGTTGCAATGGCTTTTCCGGCTTAGAGCGTCGGCAACCACGTTGGCCTTACCAGGATGATAGTGAATTCCCACATCATAATCCTTGATGAGTTCTAACCATCTCCTTTGCCGAAGATTCAGATCTGACTGGGTGAAGATGTATTTCAAACTCTTATGATCAGTATATATTTCACAGCGATTCCCAATGAGATAGTGCCGCCAGATTTTTAGAGCATGAACCACCGCTGCTAACTCCAAATCATGGGTAGGGTAGTTGCCTTCATGGGGCCGTAGCTGGCGTGAGGCATAGGCCACCACATGACCATCCTGCATGAGCACGCACCCCAATCCTTGGCGCGAAGCATCACAGTACACCATGAAATCCTTGCGAGTATCCGGCAAGATTAACACTGGCGAGGAAACCAGCTTTTCTTTGAGAGTTTGGAATGCCTTCTCGCATTGCGGGCTCCACACAAATTTCTCTTCTTTCTTCAACAATTGTGTCATGGGCCGAGCGATTTTGGAGAAATTCTCGATGAATCTCCGGTAGTATCCTGCCAAACCTAAGAAACTGCGAATTTGAGTGACTGTCTTGGGTTGCTTCCAATCGGTGACGGCGGTCACTGTTTCGGGGTCCACAGCAACTCCTTCAGCAGATATCACATGCCCTAAGAATTTGACTTCGGACAACCAGAACTCACACTTGCTAAGCTTGGCATACAATTGATGTTCCCGCAACTTTCCCAACACCAGACGGAGATGGTGCTGATGGTCTTCCTCAGATTGTGAGTATATCAGAATGTCATCAATGAAAACCACAACAAACTTGTCCAAGTATTCCATGAACACTTTGTTCATTAAGTTCATGAAGAAGGCAGGTGCATTGGTTAGACCGAATGACATCACCGTGAATTCATACAGCCCGTATCGCGTGGTGAATGCGGTCTTCGGAATATCTTCTTCCCGAATACGTAATTGGTGATATCCGGAACGAAGATCGATCTTGGAGAATACAGTGGCACCTTTAAGTTGATCGAACAGATCATCGATCCGGGGAAGAGGATATTTGTTCTTGATGGTGACTTCATTGAGAGCTCTGTAGTCAACGCACATCCTCTTCGTCTTGTCTTTCTTCTCCACAAAAATCACAGGAGCACCCCATGGGGAAGTACTCGGACGTATATACCCTTTTTCTTTCAACTCTTCCAACTATTTCTTTACTTCGGCCAGTTCATTTGCTGCCATGCGGTAGGGTCGCTTGTACAGAGGAGTGGTTCCTGGAGCAAGATCTATCCGGAACTCAATCTCTCGCTTGGGCGGCATACCAGGTAGTTCTTCCGGAAACACGTCTCCGAACTCTCCGACTATGGGGATTTCTGACAGTCCTATCTGATGCAGTTCTGAACTTCTAACAGAGGTTGGGGGTGCAAAGAAGACAACCGGTTGTTCCGGCCCTCGGTACAGGGTGACAGTGCGTCTCGCGCAATCCACTACTCCTTGGAATTGAGCCAACCAATTCATCCCAAGGATCACATCCAAGTTCTTGGTGTCTAGCAGAATCAGATCCGAGGGAAAAGGAATCCCCTGAATTTCTATAGGGACGGCAGGGCTATAATACTTTGCTGTCATAACCCCTCCAGGGGTGGTGATTAGCAGAGGGTTTCTAAGCCTTTCTACCCCCAACTGATTTCTCCCCACGAATGGCACAGATATAAACGAGTGGGAAGCTCCAGAGTCGAACAAAGTGGTAGCAGGGACGGAATGGATGAGGAACGTACCAACGATGACGTCTGGAGTTGTCAGCACGTCCTCGGCCGTCACATGGTTCACACGACCCCGAGTGACATCCTTCCCACCGTTGTTGGAGCGAGGAGGCGCTTGGCCTTGCTGACGCCTCGGCTTTGGGCATTTATCCGCAAAATGCCCGGGCTCGAAGCAGTTGAAGCACAGACGCTGCTGACCTTGAGCGTCCCTGCGGCCTTGACCAGGCTGCACGGCTGGCGTAGGAGGACGGGGCACACGAGTCCCTTGTTGATTCTGCTGCTGCTGCGGCTGTGGGACGCGCACCACGAATTGAGGTCGAGGCGCGGAGCGAGGTTGTTGCTGCTGCTGCTGCGAAGAGGATCCCCCTGGGTAGGGATTGGTGTAGCGAACCCGCTGGTTAGCACCCTGTTGATTGCGGAAATTCGCCAAGCGGCGCTTGTGCGACTCCAGTTCCTTGTGCTTGGCTTCCAAGCGGATGCTCTTGTCCACCAGACGTTGGAAATCCGGATAGTCCCCGGAGACTAGACGGACGGACAGCTCAGGGTCCATTCCCGCCAAGAACTTCTCTTGCTTCTCCTCATCTTCCCGCACATCCTCCGGAGCGTAACGGGCCAGGTTGTTGAACTCGTGCAAATACTCCATCACGGAGCGGTTGCCTTGCTTCAACTCCCGGAACTCCCTCTTCTTGAGGGCCACGACTCCGGCGGGCACATGGGTTCTCCGGAAAGCGGCGGTGAAGCGAGCCCAGGTGATAGGTTGCCCCTCTGGCTGCGTAGCCTGGAAGTGGTCCCACCATAGAGATGCGGGCCCCTGCAGCTGGTGGGCGGCGAAGATGACTTTCTCCTCATCGCTGCACTGCACCGTGTCTAGCTTTTTCCCCACGGCATGCAACCAATCCAACGCATCCACGGGGTTGTTGGAGCTCGAGAAGGTAGGTGGGCGGATGCGGAGGAATTCGGCGAGTTTAGAGTGTTGTGGAGGTGGTGGTGGAGCATTCTGTTGTGGCGGATTTTGGAGGTGGTGGAGGAAAGCAGTCATCATGTTGGCCTGCTGAGCGAGGATTTGGGTGAGAATGGCATTGGTATCTGGTGGTGGTGGTGGAGGCGGAGGAGGAGGTGGAGGTGGGTTGCCCTGGTGGTTGGGGTTGCTGCCTTCAGGTTGATTGCCATCACCGGTGTTAACATTTCTCCTGGTCGTCACCATCTGAAAACCCCACACAGAACCAGCAAACAGAGAGAGCTAACAATTAAAACTAACCACCCACGACTACTATAATTCTTGAATTTATTACTGATATTAAATGAGTTCATTAAAGTTCAAGTTGCTTAGGCAAATAAAATAAAGACAGGCTCCGACACAGTTATACCACAACCGGCATAACCATGCCCCACACGACTCCAACAAGAAGACAAACGAGAAAGAACACACACGCAAGCCTACTAACTGCTCGTCTACCGCTGCGACGGGCCAGGGCGGAAGGTGAGCAACAGCGCATCCTCCGTGCTACCAACGCCGGAGGTTTCCCCCTCCTGGGGAACCACGGGCGCAGGCTCGGCACGAGGGGTCTCGACGAAGCAGGTCCACGCCAGGGACTGACGAACAAGCTCGGGCCTGGAGGTGCTCTTGCGGGCGGTGATCTTCTGGCTGCGGCAGACGCTTGGGACGGCAGTCCTCTCCCTGAGCGATCTTGAGCTGATGCAGCTGCGCCTCCACCGCATCTAGGTCCTTCTTGAGCTGCAGGTTCTCCTGACGCAGCTCCAGGATCTTCATGTTGTTCTCGACCATCCCGCGGCGCACCATCTGATGGAAATCGATACGAGCCGCGTCGTACGCCTCCACCATGCGCGCCAGGTGCACGATGGTAGCGTCATCCTCCGAGCTAGCATCCCGGAAGGTGGCGTAGTCGCGGGCTCCTCCGCGACGAGGGTGGTAGCGGTAGGGCGAGTGCTGCAACTCGTCCGGGTAGTGCTGGTGAAGAGTGCCGATGGCGAGGAGAGCGGCGTTCTGACAAGCGGCGGGGAAGGAATCTCCACCCGCGGTGACTGCCAGCGAGGTCCGCTCGGGAGAGCCGGAGAGGATCACTGCAGTGACCTCCCAACCAGCGTGGGGCTCTGCATCCTCACCCTCCTGCTCCGGGAGTGGCCTGGCCTGGTAATCCACTCCATGTGGATACCCCAAGACCACGCACATGCCTCGCAGCTCCAAGACGAAGCCAGTCATGTCCAAACCACGACGGGTGACGCTGCCGGCCATCTACAAACAAAACAAAAAGAAAAACAACATTTTAGAGATCAGATTTTGGGCGATAAATGAAGCAGCAAGACAGAGAGAGACTAGAGGATTTTCACAAATACAAGAGATTTTTATTTCGAAAATACTGCTAAGGCTTGGGATCTAAGGCTCGTCCTAGGGTCAAGGGGGCTCTGATACCAACTTGTCACGACCGGAAATAACCCAACGGGCGTTCCTGACGTGCGTGCATTAATCCTTGTCCCAGGAGGCAAGGTACACCAAAAGTTGATACAATTCAGAGTTTAACAAGCGGAAGCGTAAATAGTTAACTTATTACATGGGCAGCGAAGGCCCGGCACACAAAGACAAACGAGAAACAGCGGAAGACTAGGGTGACAACCACAGGCGCTTGACGGCAGGCACGAGCTAGACACCAAAGCCTTCATCTTCAAGGAACTCCTCTTCTGGGGTTGGGAAAAATTGAGCAAGACTGAGTACAACCACCGTACTCAACAAGACACACCCGCAAGTGCAGAATAAATGCAAGGGAGTACAAGGGAATCATACTGTAGAGGGTTAGGGTTGCAGTAAACAGCATTTAAAGACATTTAGTTGCTCAAAGCTATTTTGTAAACGCGATTCTATAACTATACAATGTTATTAATCAAGGCCGTGAACCCACACGAACCTGCCTTAACCCAAGGCCTATGATGATTCGGACCGAACTGGCAACCCGACCCTGGGTCCCAGCTCGTCCCAAGCCAACCCAGGCCAACCATTCCACATTTTAGTTGATAAGCAGGTTTTAAGAATTGAAACACTAACTTGGGTACATTGCTCGGCTTGCCCATAACCGAGGGCGCGGCTATTCGAATAGATTATACTCTGATCAGAGGTGTACATCTTTACCCACAAGACACATCTTCCTCACGTGCACCCACGTGCCACATACCACCACGGTATACAGACGGAAGACGTGACATAGTTTCCAACCCATCCTAGCCATAGACAAGAGTACCGACCCAATCCCACCTACGGCCGGAACCCCCGGGACAGGCAGGCAGGACTGAGCCCCTAGCAGCAGGACACCGGCCCTGTGCCATGACATCTCGACTACCGGGCCGCAGCTCGTGTAGCCTTCATTTGCCCTGGAGAATGTCCATCGACCCCCGACTTCATCCACCTCCATCCGTGTACTTTTGTTTATAACCAGACTGAGCCACAAACTAAGCCTTACCCACTAGACATGTGGAAGTACGGTAGTGCTTTGCAACAGAGGCCCGAAGACCGGTCCTTATATGGCCGAGGTGCTACTATCAAAACCATGCACCCCGAGCCCAGCCTAAAACCATTTTGGGGATTTTGAATAGAAGGAGCGGTGTGAAGCCAATTCCACAATAACCAGACCATTCCAGAGTATCCAGGTGATATGAATATTTCCCAAAGTCTAAAGTTGTAAAACCACCTAATGTTACCTAATTAACTTGCGAAGCATCTACCTAAAATTAAACTAGTGGTGCCATGAGTAGGGTGTCCACTAGTTGAGGTTTTGTTTAATCTAGGGTGGACAAGGTAATAATAACAATAACAATAATAATATGGTCATAACAAAGGTAAATAGGCATGGCTAAATAAAACAGTGGTAACGCGGGAATTTAAATAAAGCGATAATGCATTAAGTTAAAATTAAAATAATGTTATAAACTGGGATTCAATATGCTCAAGGATGATGTGACTTGCCTTGCTCGCTTTCCCAAACGTCGGCTTCAACTTCCACGAAGAGCGGATCCTCCGAAGCTGCAGCGTCTACACGACCAACGGAAAAGAAAAGGCTTTTACTCTAAATAACTCCATATAACAGCAAAAATAAAGCACAAAAGTGGGTTCTCGACTTCTTAAGGAAAAATTAGAGACTTGAACGGTCCAATTCCGAGTTCAAATGGCCAAGTTATGGCCATTTGAAGTTTATATGCTCTTTAAATGGATATTTGCGAATTTCTTCATTTAAATTTTAATTAAAAATCCATTTATTGCATCAGCCGGGAGAGGGGGCGCGCGGACCGGGTCCACGGGAGTGGGGCCCACGCGTCAGCCCCACGGTCCACGGTGGACCGGGCGCACGCGGCTGACGCCGGCCGGCGCCGTGGGTCCCACGCGTCAGCCGCACCCGCGGGCGCGGGCGGCTGACGGCCGGGCCCACCTGGCAGCCGCGGGGCGCGCCCGAAGGCGGCCTCGCCGGCACGGCCGACGGGAGGCGGCGCACCCGCGCCCCGATGGTCACCGCCGGCGACCAACGGCGCGGCGGAGCGGCACCCGAGAGAGAGGAGGGAACGGGGAAGCGAGCGGAGCGGTCCACGGCTCACCCCGGGACGACGAAGGCGGCGGAAACGACGGCCGGAGCGGAGGAAGACGGCGGCGCGGCTCGGGTCGACGAGGACGGCGGCGCTCCGACGGTCGGCGGGCGAAACGGAGGAGCGGACGAGGTTGACGGGGACGCGGCGAAGCCGAAGGAGGTGACGCCGAGACGGGAGGAGGTCCGGGGCGACGACGGCGGCGAACCGGAGCTCGGCGGCGACGGCGGAGAGAGAGGACGACGGCGCGAGCGCGAATCCGACGGGGAGAGCGAGCGGCGAGTGGCGGAAACGGAGGAGCGGAGCTCGGGGATCGATTTTATAGCGCCGGGAGGGAGAGAGGGCGGCCGGGGAGGAAGGAAACCGGCCGCGGAGATCTCGGCCGCCATTGATGACGCCGGCGAAGATTGCGGGCGCGATTTCGGACGAATCCGAGGGAGAGAGAGAGGGGAAAGAGGGGGAAAAGAGAGAGGGAATCACGGGGAGTGATTCCCCCCTCTTTATGGCGCGCGGGGACGGCGGGATGCGGCGGAATCCGCGGCGGCGGCGGCGCTAGGGCACGGGCGCGGCGGCGGCTGCGGCGCGAGGAAGGGGATGACGGGTGGGCCCCACCCGTCAGCGAGGGTGGCGGGCGGGCCCGCCCGTCAGCGGCGCGCGCGCGGGGAGGGGGCCGATGGGCCGCGGGGGAGAGAAGAGAGAGGGAGGGAGTTGGGCCGAGCCGGCCCAAGAAGGGAAAAGGGGGGGGAAAAGACTTCTTTTAGGGTTTTTCTTTTTTATAAAACCTTTTTAACTTTGTTTATTTCTTCTCCATTATTATTTGTGCTCTGAAAATTCCACTAAAATTTATTTACGCATTTTAGGCTTTTAGGAAATATACAAAAATTCTCCAAGCCTTATTTGACTTTTAAATTTGCACATTTTAATTGTTGGAGGCTTTCACATGAATTTTAATTATTCTCGGCATAATTTTGAGGATGTATTTTAGAGTCGTTTTGGGACGCGACAATGGCCGACCACAGTGCAAGTTATAAGAGAGGTTGACGCTAGTGGTAGGCCCACGGCGCCCAGGACTGTCATTGGAAGATGGTCTAACTGCTGCGGGCTAGCGGCACGTGAGAACTTCGGGATCCTCCATAAAAATATCGGGAAGGTCACAGAAGCCGAGAAAGAGCGAGCTTGGATGGCAATGGAGAAATGGTTCACATTTCCAGCCAAAGCAAAGGATAGGCTCAAGCGGAAGGCATTCCAAAAGATGGGCAAAGCTTGGAAGAATTGGAAGTCGAAGCTCTTCACCGAGTTTGTCAACCCGCCCGGCAATCATACGCCGTTCGATGAATACCCTCAAATAACCGAAGCGGTGTGGGAGGAATTCTGCTCTCTCAAGACCACCCAAGAGTTTAGGGAATCAAGCGAGGCACATCGCGTACTGCAACAGCGGAATGAGCACCCGCATCGGCTGGGCACCGCAGGGTACATCGGCAAGGAGGCAATATGGGCCCAAGAAGATGCAGCCGCTGCAGCAGTGAATGTCCCTGCCCCGTTTTCAGACATCCCTGAACAAAGAGCTCGCAACTGGGCGCGGGCAAGGGGTAAGGTCAACCCGGACGGCTCTGTCACATTTGAGAACAAAAGTGATGCCGTCGTCTATCAGGAACTAGTGAGTTCACTACTTAACCTAACTAATTTCCGTTCGTATAAAGTACAAGTTCGTATAAACGACTATCTTCTTTTCTAGTTGGGCTTGGTTGCTGAACAAGCTTCACAAAGCGAGGTTGAGTCCGTGCCGAAGAGGCGCGAAGATGACATCCTCACAAAGGCGCTCGGAACCAAAGAACATCCTGGCCGAACTCGGGGAATTGGTAGCGATGTGCCCTGGAAGCATGGACTCCCTCAGTACAGCTCCCAATACAGGAAACGGAAAGTCTCCAAGGAAGAGAGGGACGCTCGTTTGAAGGCCGAACTTAAGGTTGAGGTCATTCAAGAACTAGAAGCTAGCATGAATGCAAGGGTGGAAGAAAGGGTTAACAAGGTCCTCGCCGACATGAATATACCCCGAGTCACAACACCTGCTGTGCAACCAACTCCTCGTGTACAATACGACGCGAGTCCGTCACAGCATAGGAGTAGTTGTGCATCCACAGAGGTGCCGGCCCCTGGTCTCCCGATCGCACCACTAGCTGCAGTGGACCACATCGAGGTAATTGTTGTTATCCGATCCATATCTAATAAAAGACATTTACACATTCCAATATTAAATTCAAACTTTCACCTAATGCAGGGCGCAGCACAGTGTGTCCTACTAGCGAGAGTCCACCCAACTTTCGCTCCTGAAGTCGCTGAGGGCATGGCTTTCAAGCCCTCGGTTATAGACAAGGTCCACGGCGCAGACCTGCTAGCTAGGTATGCCAAGGTGTCCATCGATACAGTAAAGGACACCTGGTCAGGCTATCCGCTGCCCGTGCCCCCAAATGATGAAATCATGACTTTGGGCGATGCGTGCAAGACGTTCATACAATGGCCCAAAGAAGACATAGTTGTGAAGATGACTCCTCGTCCAAGTCGACCGACGGAGCTTACACCTCCCAAGTCTAAGCTATCAATTGAGGCTCCCCGTGGACCGGCATTGTCAGTACCTCATTCTCCCGGTGGAGCTGATATGGACTTGGCAGATATAGCTCAAAGCTTGGCTCCAATAAAGACCACAAGAAAGGCCGATAGCTCCCCACCACTTGTCAAGGGCCAGAAGCGTCAACGCGGCAAGGGGAAGGTCGGGGAGTTGGCGCCGGAGCCAAAAAGGGGCAAGGCTGCGACGTCGATGCCGGTGAGCAAATCGGGGAAGGTCGTGAGGGCGCCAGCCCAATTTGAGCTAGGCATGCCATTGGTGGAGGACAATGTGTTAGCTGTGATGGGTATTGCTTGCCGAGATCTACATAAGCAATACATGGAGCTAAGCAATGCCAAGCGGAAAATGAGGGAGTCATCCATAGTTGGACATCACGACCACCAGCCGTTCCTATCGTCGCCTGCCTATATAACTATAGGCTTTGATGACCTCTTCGACCTTTTCAGGATCCGGAAGTTGGACACTGGTCTTCTAAAATGCTACTCCTTGTAAGTGCATACCTTCTATACTTGTGATATGACTGGACTATATCTCCTAATTAAATTAGTTCTAATACGTAAATATTTTAAGGTTGTGTTGGATCGAGAGTCGTCGCCATGGTAATCAGGTTAGGTTCCTTGATCCATCCATGGTGAATGAGGTTAATTTACGACAGAGCTTCACTGAGGTGGTTGACTATGTCAACCGGTGTTTATGGGCCCATCAAGACAAGGAGTACATCATGTGCGCACACAACCAAGAGTAAGAGGACAATACCCTTCGTGTATATTGTTTTTGAAGTTAAGGTTCTTAGTACTAACGCTACATAACCACTGCGCAGGCGACATTGGATTCTCCTAGTCATCATACCTAAGTGGAGTAGGGTTACCTACCTTAACTCCAATAAGTCCAAAGATTATGATTTCAGTGAAATCACCAAGGCCTTAAATATGGCTTGGGGCCCATATGTGGAAAAGGGTGGTAGGCACAAGGAGGGCAAGAACGAACTTTATCATGACACCAAGTTTGCATGCGCACAACAGATCGGAGACCAATGTGGTTTCCACGTGTGCCACAACATGTCAACACTTCTAAGAGAGGTGAAAGATTTCGACCCTGAGGTTGTTGCTAATGGCGAATAAGCTCATTTCAATATCTACATTGCTATTCAAAACGTGCTAATTAACCTCTTATTTATTAAACAGAAAGGTAGAGCTGGCTTCAAGATCTCACCCATCAACCCCCCCGCTATCAGAGGCGAAGTGTGCGCCTTTATTCTTGCAGAAATAATGAACAAGAAAGGACGTTTTCATGCCAAATAGACTCATGAACTTGGCTAGATAATTTATTGTGATGTAAAAAAGATGTTTTTATAATTTTTGGCGATGTAAAAAATTATGTTTTTATAGAGTGCAATGTAATTTACTTTCATATGTGCAATATTTATGGTACTTTACTAAATTGTCATCACATTTGATCAACTACAATTTACGTTGTACTATTCATCTGTTTTCTCCTTTTTTTTCCCTTATTGACAGGTTGTGGAGGTTCACAACGAACAGAATACAAGAAATTTTGGTAATCATTTGAGGACTTTCATGGGGTATGAATTGTGTGCTATAATAAATTAAATTGTTGCATATGTGATGTTGTAAATTGTTGCTTTGTGATGGATCTGTGATATGTGATGCATCTGTGATGTTGGGCAGTTGGGGAATATGTGATATGGAGGGGGGGGTGACTGGCACCTGTGATGTTTCTGTTTTTCAGAGGGCATGGCTAGCAATTCCTGAGGCTAGCCAATATTTAGCATTTATTTTTTTTCTGGAATTAACTCATCAGTGACGGTTCGGAAGAAACATCCGTCACAGGTAACCTCACCTCTGACGGACTCGCAAACGTCGGACCGTCACAGGTGACCCACCTGTGACGGGCCTTTACTTTCGGGCCTGTCACAGGTGGGTCACCCTGTGACGGCTACTATATACCGGAGATCATCACCTCTGACGGGCCTTTATTTAGGGGCTCGTCAGAGATGAGACACCTGTGACGGGTCCTAATAAGCCCTAGTCTAGCTTAGAACAACACCTCTGATGGCCTTCTATTAACTTGCCCGTCAGAGGTGGATGTCACCACTGACGGCCGGCCACCCGTCAAAGGTGACTGGACTTACCAGTGACCACTGATCACTGACCAAGCCCAAAACCGTCAAAGGTGAGGGTTTGGGCCCGTCACAGGTGACTTTGACCAGTGTAGTGATAGTTAAATGTTCTTTTTCTTAAAATGGATTTACTATGACTGCATCTTTGATAATCTTTCTAATGGAACTATGATTAATGAAAAACGAATTAATTCAATTCCTACACTATTTATCACTGCTTGGAGCATAGTATGCATGTTCGTCAAACAATAAAAATATATATTTCAACCTAGTTGTGTACATGTAAACCTCGACATAATAATTACCAAGTTTTTTTCTTCTAATCCGAGATATTAAGTATATATCAATTTTTTTTTTGAATCGTTAAAGTTATCAAATGTTGTTTATAACTTAGCTTACTCACATCCTTGAAGAAGTATATATACATCTTCGCTAAGTGAGGTTGAAAATAAATCCGTTGAATCAATTAGTACAAAAGTGTACCATCATATCGATGACATCAAGACTTCTCTAGTGCTTTGAAAGTATAGAGCAATATGTGTATACATCTGATTGACAGTCAAGAGGGTAGATATCTCTTGAGAATAAATAACTTGTGAATTTTCGGTACTACTCCCACTTGTTAGATTAGTATCGGTAACAATATCCTAAAGAGAGGTAGGTCTCAAATGATATATATGGAAGTATATATCTCTTCAAATAAGAGATAAAACCTATTTTAACATTTATCGAATAAATAATTGTTACTTGCATGTTCTATTATAGAAATTGACGTACCATTTTTATTTACCATCAAACATACAGGACGCACTATAGTCAATGGGTGATGGATATATATATAATCCATGTGTAGTTACAAAAGAGAAAGAAGTAATTAATGAGCTAACTTATACTAATGCATGCATGAAATAGGGAGAAGCCTGTTTTAATTAACAAACGAAGAAGAGCCGCGAACCTGATTAGCTTGCTAATTAATTAAACTGATAAGCTGATGGAGATTAACGTCAACTTCTGATTTAATTTTACAAACTTGATCTGTCCACGTACCCTTCCGTGATCATCTCTTTCTTTAAGAAACCTTCTATGCATGATCACCCTGTCAGTGCGCTCCGATCCATAATCTGCTTTTTTATGGTTGCATGGCCATGTCCTTAGGTTCTGCAGAAGCACCGTTTACATGCATGCACATGCACTTCTGATAGACGCAAATAGCGGCGAAGGTAGATTTGTTGAGGACCTTGTTCTAAGACAAAAGATGAATATATAAAGGAAGGCTAATTAGGTCAATAAAATAAACATGACACTGTTTACCTGTCGTACGTTCAAATAGAATTGTAGAAAGATTGATTGAAGGGCTGCTGGCGAGAATCACGTTATAGTTGTGATAAAATCCATGGCGATGATGATTAATTAACTGGAGCGTCTTCCATCGCGGAGGCAAAGATAGATCGATCTGCTCGTGTTCTCCATCAGATCAATCTACTCGATCATGTTCTCCATCTACGTTCCGTCCCCATGACTGGTGAACAGATCAGTTACAACAAACGATGGGATACCATGGCACATAGTAGACGGGCTTTTAAGTGGCCCATAAAATTACACGCTCATTGGCTTCAATGATCAACTGTTGCAACAATACGATCTATTTGATCAATGGCTAGATCTTTCTGGTTAACGTGAGAGCTCGAAAAAAGTGCCCGATTAGTATAGGTATTATACTATGTATACTAGAAGTATAGGAATAGATTTTCTTTCTCTTTTCTTTCCACTTAGCTTAGATGATATATCATGAGAATGAGAAGTTAATGCTTGTGTGTCACTTTACCCTTGGATTATCTTAACCCCTGCTTAGAATATGATTATCACAAGTAATATATAAATTATTAGTCAAGTTCTCTCTACATGATCTTCCCACGGGATAAAATAAATACGATACCCTTGGAATACTCTCGGGTGAAATGATACAATAGTATATCCGTGCGCTTGCGGATGAACTCTGTAACCATAATATACCAAAAGTATTTCTGTGCCATTGCTGGGAATTATATTTCCAGTAATGTCGTTAAGAAATACCAACAGTTGTGATGACCTTCGGCTTGAAGAGTGCTGGAGCTACATATCCAAGAGCCATGAATTATATATTCCACGATCTGATCGGCTCGTTGGTTGAAGTTTATATTGATGATGTCATATTGGGATCGATCGGCTGCCTTGAATAAATAAAATAAAGCTAAATCTACTCGATCGGCTGTGGATGTCAACAGCATATAATCATTATGTCGATGTATATTTAAACTAAGTGATTGGGATAGATCAGTCGCCATATCGAGACAATATGAATCACTTAAGTCGAAATATGCACTAACATGATGAGGTTCAAAGTCTAATTGTTCCAATCAACGATCATGATAGTTAATTTGAATTTAATGGAGTACTATAGTTTGAAATGATACTATACCGTTGCATTCAGTCTTGTAGTAGTTGTTATGTTCTGTATATAACATCATAATATGCAGGTTCACAGATATATGTTCATGACACTTAGATTTGTGATTTTTTTTTTTGTATTTAAGCAGGATAACTTATATTGTGTTGGATTCCAAAATGGTGGATTACAATCAAAGGATGGGAAGGGTATGGTGCTTTTGGGAGGTTTGTCTTGCTCAGCACATGCAAATCCTTTACTCAATGTTATATATCTGATGTTTTTTTAGAACTGTTATATATATGATGTTCGTGCTATTACCTGTTTTTTTTCCAGATCTGGTCCTTTCAAATAAGTTAGTTGTCTATGACCTGGAAAATCAAGTCATTGGCTGGACTGAGTACAACTGTAAGTTTAACACATTCAAATTTGATTGTTATGAGTTCATTCCATAGTACTTTACATGTTTAGTCTATTGTTCTTGCTAATGTCTTGACAATCCGAAAATATATGGCACCAAAGTTGGATTGAGTTTCACTTCATAAGGAAAATGGGACGCTGGAACCATGTTATACTAAGCGTTGTTCAGTAAAAGAGCTTTGCATGTTGCACGCATTGCGTGCTCCAAGTTCTGAACATCTTAGTCATGGGATGGAATATGCAACTTTTAGCTACAAACATATTCTGGGATGGATGAAGTACCTAACTTGTGTGTCATAATTGGCTTGTCCGCTCTTTGCAGGTTCCTCTAGCATTAAAATTAAGGATGAACAGACAGGGGCAACATACACTGTTGACGCTCACAACATCTCCTCAGGATGGAGGTTTCATTGGCAGAAGCATTTGGCTGTGTTGCTGGTAACAATGGTGTACAGCTATCTAATATTCTAACTCCGGTGTATGACACGGACTCTAGTGGAAATTCATTTGATTTAAATTCTTTTCACCAAAGAGGGAAAAAGGGTAGGGGTGTTTAGATGGTGTTCTCTGACCACTCGAGAGAACTGAAAAGGAAACATTGTACGCTACACAATGTACCCGAGTGTGTAGTGTAATGTAATGTAATGATGTGGTGACTGGTGAGAAAATACTATGGCTGAATGTGCTTTTGGGAGGTTCTAGGAATGATATCAGGCCCCCATCTTTTGAATATACTCTGATAATATGCCGTACAGCATATTAAGGAAAAAAATAATTTATATTTTTTTAGATAATGATAATTTATATGTAAAACTTTTATAAACTTGTACATAGCGATTTAAAAGCTAACTAGCAATAATTAAATCTAACTAGCAATAATCACGAGCTATGCTGCGCGCGTGCATAAGAGACTAACTATATTTGATAGCCAGCTAGTATTTTTTGTCACGAATATCTATAATCACACATATTTCGGTACTGAGCAAACCAAATTTTGTTCAAATTGTAATAACATAATGCGCTAAAAGATCAAGTTAATGTACAATGAGGCCTTGTAATAATTAGAAAACATCTATTAGCTAGTAGATCTCTATACGGGCATAACCCCACAGATTGCACTTAATGGGCACGCCAACAACAAACCATCTATTAGATGAACTTTCATACATGCATATCTCCACATATATGGAATCTGATGGCATGTTAACGCTAGTTCTCTAAACACTTGGTAAAACTGTCTGTACATCCGATCCTTAATTTGTTCTGCAATCTTTACTATCCATTATTTGTGCTGCTTTTGGGTACCTAATTACCAACAAAGAATGATGTCAGTCCCAGAACACAAGGAAACTAAATAAAATACATCTATTGGTATCATCTATACGAAGAAGGGGAACCAAGAAGTAAAACTGGATGTAGTAGAAGTGCATAATATAACCAATATAAGGTAGAAAAAAAGAACATTTATGGGTCCTCAGACAACTTTGATGATTATAATAGTTGAGAAAAGTATGCATTTGACTAATCACTAATTATTGAAACATATGACTCTACTATATGCATTCCTAAAGAGGTAAACTATATCCAAATTCCCAAAAATCTTGGTAAACATGAATCAGAGACCATGCCGGATGACAATTTTAGCCCTGTATGTATGCCATTCATAAGGCATAGCTGAGAAAAGTATGACCATCTTCATTGCAACATATTCAGATCATGTCTTGAGAAAATTAAAATAAACTAAGAAAATGAGTTAATATCGATGATCAATAGTCTATTAACTTTATCTTGTTACCTGGTTTATGATTTAGCTCAGAACCCATCACATTATCTCAACAGCAAAATAAGTTGATCAATATACTCCATGTTCATGCTTTTCAACTTTTCGTTAGCGGCATGAAATTTCGATAATAAGTTTAGAACTAATACATCATGTGGAGAAGCATCATTGATGCAAAAGAATACAAATGTGCTTAATTATGGCGAATCATGTGTAGAAGACAAATTTATATTGAATGTTTTTTTTTCAAAAGAAAAGGAATAATATATGTGACCACGTTTAATACTTACTGATAAACTGAGCATACCAATTTATAAGAATAAAAGTACCTGTGGGGTAATGAAGTCATTGATCTAACGGTAAAAATGAATGGCATTGATCTGTTGGGGTGACTTCGATGTCTCTTATCCTGTCATTGAAAGAAAACCATGCTATAGAATCAGTAGCACCATTTTTAAGATTAGGATCATATATAGAAAACAATATGATAGCAGAAGAAAATATGTAAAATTATTTTAGAGCTTGAATTGATTTAGTAAAGAAGTACACCTATATTAGTCCGTTAGTCCGTTAAAGCTCTGACCATATTCAAACTAAATACATCGATTTCTAGCTAGATGCAGCATACCTTGGGATTATGTATTGACTTACAGACACACTGCTGGACTATTGTAGTTATCATAATATGATTCAATGAGCTATGGAGCTTGTTACAGATTTTTCAGCTAAAAAAACCAGCATGGTGATGATAATATATGATTACCCCTTAAGCATAGGCCAATTGTTTGTCTTCATTGCTAGTCGATGAGAGCATGAGTTTCGAAGTAGAAGGGGAAAAGGGAGGAGGGCAGCAAATCAGCTGAACATGATTATAGGAGAAGGTAACAAAGAAGCATGTCATTTCTAATTTGCATTCTAGCGGGAAAGGAAAAAAAGAATATAAATCATATATTTGATCCGGCAAAGACATAAACCACTTGGCTATTCAAATACAGACCACCAGGGCTGTAAGGCAACAATCTCATCTAATCCTGTTCTAGAATATGCAACTGTATTTCAGATTTGTAACCTTGGATGTAAAAAGGGTACTGACCTACACTCTCATTCAAAAAAGGGACCCAGTGATCACCATTGTAGATAAACTGGGCTTGAGCTAACAATAAGTATTTGCCTACTTCGTAGAACAATAATCTGAAGTCTATAACCATCCTTTAGAGTTTAGACATGCAAACAAAAACTGCAGCATAAGAGCAAGAACAATCACCTTTAATGACATAACAGTATATGGGCAAGGAAGACCACATACATATTAATTGTAGCATTCGTCATAAAGCAGTGGTCACACATAACAGCTTAGATATTTAAGTATTGGAGGTAATATGTTTCAAAAGCAATCAATAAGCCAAGGCTAGCTAGAGATAATTTTTAGCTGAAAATAATATCAACATATAAATCTTTGTAGATCCTAAGTGAGCACAAGGTTTACTTTTTTTTTTTCCCAAATCGATGCATATGGAAAGCTGGGCTTACACTAAATGTTTAGCAATATACAGAGTTATAGAAACAGTTAGGTTGTTAGAGGTAGAGCTAGAGCTAGGTGAATAAAAAATCAGTAATAAAAGCAAAATAATTATCAAGTGATCGATTATGCTTATCTTTTCAAAATGATATACAAATCCTAGACTGAAAGTCTGAAATCTGCATACAAACTGGTATATAGTGTATACAACAAAAGGGGATTTTCGTGCTCACCTTGAGGTCAGGAGTACACAGGTTAGCATTATGATTAAGGGAAAAAATACCATGAAAATGTCAACGATGGTGAAAACACAACCTTAGGAAGTAAAATATACAACAAATTGAGTTTTCTATATCAACATGTACCAAAAATATTGTCATTGTCTTATAAAGGGGAAAAGTAGAGACAACATATCTGAGATGCATATAAATGGCAAATCATCTGAGTGGCAGCGAGAGCAACCTCGAACACGCTTCTTCTCTTTGCACAACACCTGAAAGAAAAGGTTTCATCAGCAAATTGGGGTATATGCTTTCACAGGACCATCGACCATCCTGGCTCCTCTCCTTAGGAGAATAGCAGATCTTGCCTATCTACTGGTACTGATTATAGGGAGGAGACAAACCTGCTATATATGCTACGGCTAGTGCCGGCTGGCTGTACGGTGGTGTGAACTTGCCACTGTTGGTATTTCTTAACGACATTACTAGAAATATAATTCCCAGCAATGGCGCAGAAATACTCCTGGTATATTATGGTTACAGAGTTTATCCGTAAGCGCACGGATATACCATTGTAGCATTTCACTCGAGAGTATTGCAAGAGTATCGTATTTGTTTAATCCCGTAGGAAGATTATAGTAGAGAGAACCGTGCTAATAATTTATATGTTGCTTGTAATAATCATAGTCTAAGTAGGGATTAATATAATCCAAAGGGTAGGATGACACACAAGCATAGAACTACTCATTCTCATATTAAACTATCTAAGCTAAGTGGAAAGAAAATAGAAAAGAATCTATTCCTATACTTCTAGTATACATATTATACATTCATCCTAGTTATATAATTAACTAGCTAATACCCTCTTTCTGATGCCCTCATGGTACTTCAAGAAGCCACCCCTGACTGTCGAGTTCCTTACGACAGCCCGTCATGACCATACAACCGGGGCTAAATACGGAGGAGTACCCTCCCTAAGAAATTAACTTAGGACTATATATATGCGTGAAGGAATACCCATACTGAGCTGTCACCATCAACGACCCACCTCTCATCCGTAGCATATAACCCCAAATAATGATACCTAGTAATCTAGACACCAGGACTAAACTACCAGATACTACTCTAATATCATCGTCATGACATAGAGTAATTGCAATAGCAAACATTATACCCGTACCTATGCATCTCCCAGATAAGCTAGCAGTATAATCAGTATAATTTAAACATAAAGTAAAGTTGGCATTCATATACTCGGAAAGTATTTCAATACCATAATTGTATAAAGAAGAATATTCTAAATAAAATACAAGTCTTACAAAAGAAGAAAGGAGAGCTGCTAGAGCCATACCCAAACTCTTCCGAAGACTTCTGGACTCCGATTTCTATTATATTCCTACTCCACTAGCTTGATACTACTAAACTAAACTTGAGAGAATATGAGAAAGCTCTTGCTTGAAGTGTGTGGAAAATGGAATGAGAGGAGCTCCTTTTATAGCTGCTAATGACGGTTGTGGCAGTTGGAAATTTCCTAACTGCCCTGCAACTGTCATTGAGGATGCATCCTGGATGTCCACGCAAAACCACAGGATGGAAGGCGCTGATGGGGGTTCGGCCGAACCATGGCCTGGGCCAAACCAGCCCATCCTCGGCTGGCGGTCTCCTCCATTGCTTCTCTCCGTAGACTTGTGAATTTTGGCCCAATTGGTTATGTCATTTTTGAGTTTTTGGCCCATTCATACATAAGTCTGATCCTCGACATTGTCCGATTGATTGATCGTCTGATTTGATGTCGATTCTCCTCCACTCTGTGGTTATTCTCTGCAAAAGGTCAGTAAACCTATTACCAGTGGAATATTATTATTCTAACACAAATATGCATTACAAGCATAACTATTTCTCCTCTAATTTGGTAGTATTGACGGTCGAAACTGATCGCTAACGTCCATCAACAAAAACCCCCCAAGCTTGAACCTTTGCTCGTCCCAAGTAAAGGACGAACGGAAACAAAGACTTGGTTGTTGATCAGGAATTGCTACTATGCTGTATATCTCAAATGTACAGGTGCAAGGTATATGTACTCTCTCTCAAATTAAATAATATTTGGCATGGTGGCTTACCCTTACCCCTAATTCCCACAAGACACTGCCTTTCCTTGCCTTGAGCGGTTGAAAGATAGAACAACAATTAGAGCACTAATCACCCAATTTTTATTCAACTTTTATTCCAGAAGTTTTCAAATGATTTTACAAAAGAAATCCAAGTTCCTCAAATGATTCACTCAGTCTCTCCAAGTGTATCAATATGAATTCCTCACCTTTTTGCCCTTTTAGATTCCTACTCTAAGGTTTGATATGTGGAGCTCAGTAGGGATCAAACATGGCATACTTGCATTCACGTTTATTACTAAGTCAAAAACTTAGACTAAAATAGATGACTAAACATACTTAAGATCAAGATCGTGCAAAGTGTGTGTGTGATATATGGTGGAAATGAAATGTGAAGAAAAATAAAGAAAACGCTTCTCCTTTGTGCTTACTTTCTTCTCCCAAAAATCCTTCTTTTTATTAATAAGGAGAGGGCATGGCTACATTATTATCTTTTTTTTCTTTTTTTTCCAATATCATGCTCATACTTGAGAGAGCATAACTTTATTATTTTCATAACCATGCCTTTCCCTCTTTCCTTTTTTTTTTTCAAAAATGATTTTCTTTTTAGGAGAAGAAAGCACATAAAATCATGGAGAATTCATTTTTAGTGGTAGTATGGAAATGGAATGGATAATTGCTAGCTCCCAGTGTAGGAGTTTAGCATGTGCATATATGTGGGTGTATGATCTTGATCATAGAGCATGAGAAGTATCTACACAGTTCACAAGAATTTGACAAAGTTCAATAGAATTGCAAGTAACCAAAACATATATGGTTTAATCAACATGGAATATTTTTGGCTCTGGTAGGAATTTATATCAAATGAGGAACTTCAATATAGGTTAAACTTCAATGTGGGTGTATTTTGGGTGGATACTGCCCAAAAATTTTGTTAAACTTTCATTCATATTTTCATCACATATATGTTAGCCTTGTCAAACATCTATCAAATTGAAGTCCATTTTGCAAACTGAAATCAAATTTGACAAAAAAAAATCTAACAAACCTAGGTCAAATTTCACGAAAATATGATAAATTTAAGTCAAACTTGTCACAAATCGGTGAAACCTAAAATAAGTGCACAAATTTATCATTGTTCTTTCTCAATATTTCACCATACGTAACTATGCCAAACTAACTAAAAGCTTGGTAAAATGAGTAAGGGCAGAAGGGACATTTTATACTCCAGTTAACACATTTACGTACCCTTAACGTAATAGGGTCAGACTGTGTCTTCAATTTTGAAAAAAAGATCAAATGAGTAAAGTTGACAGAAGAGGGTCAAATTAGTAGTTAGCTTAGTCTAGAGCGTGGTCAACGAGAGGACCACAAAGCTAAGAAACTAAATCCAATCCAGCCCACTTGCTTCCCCTTTCCTCCTACCTTGTGGCCCATGTGTAAACTAGGGAAAAAGCCCATGTGATTATTTGCATTTATGTTGGCTGAAAACAGGGGCGAAGCCAAGGGGGGAGGGAGGAGGCCTGGCCTCCCCCAACGACAGAATGAATACTAATTAATGAATCTCCCTTCACCTGTACACTACTAGTGCTAGTGTGCTACATACAGCACTGTTATACGTACGATTGTTTTTGTATGACGTTTATACGATGAAACGTTTCTCTCCTTACTCCTAACGTTTTTTAGCGATGAAACGGATCCCTCCCCTGTTGAGTCCATATCCAAAGCCCAAGCTCTAATGCGCTGGTCTGCTCTCTCGTTGGCATGCTTGCATAGCCAACCAAAGCAATCTTCTTTCTATCTAATTATATATTAAGCAATTTTCGTCCTAATTATATCTTATATGGTAATTGTACTTAGCGCTCCTTTATTATGTGG
Source organism: Oryza sativa Japonica Group (assembly GCF_034140825.1). NCBI lineage: Eukaryota > Viridiplantae > Streptophyta > Magnoliopsida > Poales > Poaceae > Oryza > Oryza sativa. The sequence goes on along the minus strand of NC_089038.1, from coordinate 15,916,711 downwards.
CAGGTGAAGCAAATTACTCATACATATATGTTCCTTGCACCTTGGACAGGGATAGCATCAACCATAGTTGAAAGTAGATTCTAATGGCCAAAATTAGAATTGGATGCAGAAAAAGTTCATATATATATGAACCAATGTCAAACAAGGTTTGCATATGTTTAGATACAGAGAGAGTTCCTAGAGACAAACTTAAAGCCAAAGTATAGTGCTGCTCAGCACATTAATTGATGTCACATGGTGATGAAGCAGAACTTGTTTCAAACATTCCACTCTTTTAGTCATGAGGTAGAAGGCCCAAAATATCTTCTATTCCCTTTAGATTAGACAGTAAATTTAGTTAGATTAAATACTACCTGGTAGATTATTCTAATATAATCTCAAAGTATAGATATAATCTCATGTCAGATGCTGCAAAAGGTTAATTGGGCTTTCGGGCCCATAAGCGATCCTGCCGCGTGTGCGTGCGCCGCGCGCTCGCGTTAGGTTCCCCTGCCGTCCGCGCCGTTACGTTTGATCGTACAAAAATTGGAAGATAAAAATCGTATGCGTAGCATTTTCCGTGCTACATATCAGTAATAATCAAGTTTAAGTCCTTAGGTGACTAATATTTAAGCTGTATAATTTATTATGGTGTAGTGTTCAATCATAAATTAAACCTCAATTCCCGTAGTGTAATTTACCAATCCATTTCAATTTTTAAATTTCTATAATATTAACTAATATTTGCAAGATAGGGAGTTTGTTGCTTCTTTTGACAAGATCTAGGTTTATTTTTATTATTTATCAGATAGACTTTTAGCTTGGATGATATTATCTCTGCTTATAATCATTCTGCTTAGTCCTCATATGGCTAAATTAAAATTTAGAGTAAATTTCACTTTGGACCTGTTTTATTGACCAAAGTTTCACCATGAACTATGTCTAACTCGACCTTTTCAGTTAACACCAGGTATTATGATTACCTTCTTTTGCAATTTGGACCGGGTTTTAAGACTTCGGGCCACTTGATCTGAGCCTAGTGAACTCAGTTCAGGGAAGAGAAATTATCGATGGAAACTAGTACATGGGAGAGGAAGATAGTGCCGTGGAGGCGGACTTGCTCAACGCCTCGGTCTCCACCCTCACCACTGGTGGTGACTCCTGCGCCTGCGGAGCGGCATGATGCGGCTGCGGCGTGGCATGACGCGGCGGCCATGTGCACGTCTCTGGCTCTGGCGAGGCATGGCGCAACGGCCGCGCGTGCTCTTCTTCGGCTCCGGCGCGGCAGGGCGGCGGCATGCATGCTCTTCTCCTGCTCGACCGCGGTGCCGGCAACGGGGTGCACGCACCGCTCCTTCAGCTCACGGCAGAATGGAGGCCAAAAGCCTCAGCAAGTTAGACTAGTAGGATTTATTAGCTCTGTGTACTGTAGATAAGTACCACTAAAGAGAAGGCACTGGGAAGGGAAATTATCACAAGTGCCATGTTGTACCGATAATTCATTGTGCCTCACCATCAGGTACATGTACATATGGAACTTGGAACCTCTTTGCTTGTTTTTAGTGGCAAAATGGACAGCTCCATCTTACTTGCACACTCATTCAGAAACAAACATTGATTCATTCCGCCAGCACTACACCGGAGCTGAAGAGCGCGCCGCCATGCCAATTCGGAGCCGGAAAAGAGCACGCCGCCGCCACGCCATGCCGCTCCGGAGACGCGGCCACGAGCCGCCGGTGGCAAGGGTGGAGGCCGAGGCGTTGAGCAAGTCCACCTCCACCTCCACCTCCACCTCCACGACACTATCTTCTTCCTTTCCCGCGCGCTAGTCTCCCTCGATAACTCTCTGCCCTGAACTGAGTTCACCAGCTCAAGCCAACGTGGTGGCCCAAAAGTATTGATACCCGGTCCAAACTGTATAAGAAGGTAATCATACTTGGTGCTAACTGAAAAGGTAGAGTTAGACCTGGTTCATGGTGAAACTTTGGCCAAAAAATCAGGCCCAAAGTGAAATTTACTCTAAAATAAATAAATGCATGAAGTAATGCTACCTATCCATCTTTTATATTATCATGTGTTGTTTTTTACAATAATATGATTTATTACTTGTGGAAAGAGTTAAAAATTTACGTATATTTGTTACACTATTTTTTATGATCATAATCACTTGTTAAGCTGGCCCCCTCGTGTTAAAATTCTGGCTTCGCCGTTGCCTAAAAATTTTATACATGAAAACTCTCTATATATAAAGTTATATATATAAACTTTATATATGAAAACTTAATAAATAGAAACATTAGGTATATAAACTTTATGCATAAAAACAGTTCGACCATCTGCATGGGAGGGAGAGAGAGAAGAGCTCTCAGCAACGGCTAGACACGAGTAGTGGATGTCGATGATGGACGTCTCGTTATCTCAATCGGCATGTGGAAAACAACAACAAAATGCCAGGAAATCAAATAGCGGTCAGAAATTAATAATCAATCTAATAAAAATTAAATTGGAACTGCCAACCCGAATAGTGCGGCGTGGCTTGGATCGTGAGTGATGGCCGGTGACACGCCGTGTGCGTCGATCAGCTTGGCTGGGGCGATTCAAAAAAATTAACCACCACCGCATGTGTGTATCTGCCCCTATAGGCGATGGCTATCTTGATGCCGTCATCAGCAGTAGCCGGCGGATCTCATCATCAGCTGAATTGGATCTTGGAGCGAAGACGGTGCCGACGACTCCTGAGATTAGTTCCATCGCACTTGTCGATGGGAAACTCAACACAGCCTCTACCTGACACGTCAACTGTAGAAACTGGAATTCGGCAATATGAAAAGGGGTAGCGCACAAGACCTAAAAGTGGATGGATGCGGAGACAATGATTTAGACATATTTATACCCTCTCAATGAGAGGTATTGATCTGACGATCGGGTTGTGAATACCCCCTAAGGGGCGTCCTGCCCTCCTTATATAGGTGAAGGAGCAGTCTTATAAGATAGAAACTTATTCACTTACGGTTTAAGTTTCCTATATCTAATCCACAAACTTAACAAACTAGGATTACAAGTCATTTCTTGATACACAAGAAAACATAATACCCAAGTCCTAGTCTTGTACGTATTCTATATACATTATCTATCCCCTGTAACCAGTTGGATAGCCCAGCCGAGTGAATATGTGGTAACCATAATCTCCAAAAAAAATGAAATGTAGTTTTGATCTTGATTCATTCCCTAGGGCCAAAGGCCTTAATATGTAGCTTACAATTCAGGCGATTACATCCAGCTGTACAGGTAAAAGTAAGAAGAAATAATGGAAACAATGAGCTGCATGATTTCAGCTGAAAATAACAACAGGTAATCACTACAGTTGTCCTGGTGTAGTGACCTCCGCCTGATCTCCTTCGCTTTTCTCTCCATCGTTGATAGTCGTCTGATCCTCATAAGTGTACCCATCAAATCGTTATCCCAGCTGAAGCTTCCTCTGCTTCCCATCTATAACTTCAGTCCTAAGTCTGAACTCCATTTCAGTTCACAGCTCCTGACAATACCCTTCCCTCGCAAGAACCTTGTCCTCAAGGTTCAAAAGTAGGAAATGCTGCTTGGATGTATGAGGTAGCCTCAGCAAGAGTTAAATTCTGCTTAAGAATTAACCATTGTGTTACTGAAGCATCATTCCTGGGAACCGAGCTTCTTTTATAACCATCCTATGACAATTGTGAAGTCGGTTGGTTAACACCCCTAACCATTATTGGCATTGAATGAGAAGTTGCCATCTGAAGGGCCAAGATGAGGGGGCCAAAAGAGGTTTGGTCAACTCTCTAGTCCCACCTATCGGCCACTCCTTCGGCTGGGATACTGACTGGAGGGCCCTCTACATGTTGCACCATGGATTGACTCATTTGTAGTCGGTTTTGATTGACACGTGGGGCCTCCAATCATTGTGATCTCTTCTGATTGGCTGGTAGTGTGTTCTTCATATGGTGGGTGGTTGTTGGTATTTCTTACGACCAGAGATAAATCTGCAAGTGCATGAAATACTGCTGTAGCACTTCACCTTCGGGTAACCCCAAAAGGATATCAAACTTAGGGAACGTGTTTAATCTACCTAAGGCTAAGACTATATCCAAGGACTACAACTATTGGTAGCTAGCTAGGCTAGAGAGGACTTTCTACATGTTTTAGTTATCTAAGCTAAGTAAAGGTAATTTTCTATCCGTTGCTTTGGGCACCGACCG